>NC_142940.1:17638780-17731280 GCF_046866305.1 Octopus bimaculoides | reverse complement strand
ACACATATCTTTAACTTTATCTTTTACTTGTTTCACTCATCAGACTGTGGCCATACTAGGGCACTACCTTGAAGAAATTTTGTTTTAATCAAGTGAATCAACCCCAACTTTTTTTTTGTTTAAGGCTGGTACTTATTCTATCAGTCACTTTTACCAAACCATGTGGACATAAACACACTAGCACCAATTGTCAAGCAGTGGTGTAAACATACACATGATGGGCTTCTTTGAATCTCTGTCTACCGAATCTACTCACAAGGCTTTGGTTGATCAGGTTATAGTAAAAGACACTTACTCAGGTGCCACACAGTGGGACTGAACTCAGAACCATGTGGCTGGGAAGCAAGCTTCTTACCATACAACCACACCTGCATATATATAAAATGTGTTTAGATCCATTACAAATGGATACTAAGAATTGTGCACTAGCATTAAAGTCCTGACAAACTGAGTCCAAGGACATATTCCAATTCTTTGTTTGAATAGTTTCACTTCACTTACAATTATAATGCTCCAACAAAAAAAGAAAAATCATGAACAATACAGCCACCATTTGTTCATCAACTAAAAGAAAAAATCTATAGAGCTAATCATACATTTATGAATACTGTTGATAATGAAAAACATGCATAAATAGAGCAGCAGAAAACATAAACATTTGATGTTTTAAACAATTTATCTTGTTTGTGAGAGATAAAGACATGAATGGTCTCCATTTCCCTTTCATATAAATCTGAAAAACGTATATAAGAAATCAATAAAAATTCAATAGGGTTTGTTTTTTGTCTTCTTGTTTTGTTAACTATGTGACACAATTGCTGAGCTGAAGATGACAGCTGACTGGCTGAATCTATGGGTGAAAAGCACAAGCATATTCTAAAGCCATTTAAGTGTGTCTTCCCAAGAAAGATAAATAATATTTTTTGTTTGCTTCACTTTGCCTCATTGCACTCTTTCAATATTCCCATCATTAATCTAGGAGTCCCATAGTTTCATACACGGATGTAAGAACACATGTAACTGTTCTCTTAAACCATCCAAAAATGGATGGTAATTTGTAACTAATTTTTGAGAAAACAATAGCAGGAGACAACACGGAAAAAAAGTAAAGTTGATTTGTTAGCTGAATGATTAGCATGAGCATCCAACAGTAAAAATAATTGCTCTCCAACAATATGAACATGTCTGTATTTGTAATCTTCCTATCAATGCTATTATGAACAAAGTGATATAAAATAAACAAGCAAAGTCTCACTGCGATGGCAGAAAATCCATAACAGGGACAGGGCTATAAAATTTTGAACAATGGTGTCACAGAAGAAACAAGCTGGTCTATGTGGATAAGGAGCTTGCTCCTCAACCACGTGGACTAAAGTTCAATTCTACTGTGGGGCACCTCAGGCAAATGTCTTATACAAACTGAAGGAACCTCTACATAGTCACCTACCTTGCTAGAAATAGCAGCCAGATGTCCCTTAACTCACACCCTTACTACTTTAGAAAAATAAATGAGTCCTGGATTCTCTGTACATAAGATAAAAACAAGACAGTCATGGTTGGAATGCCTGGGTCTACCCACAATCACCACCACACTACCATCAACAACAGCAGCAACTGTCTAGAAGACATGCTGTTTCTTCTCTACTCCACTTCTACCACTATTACAATAGCTTCTGCTCATCTTCACAAGAAGACAGATTGGATAAGACAGTCTATCAACACTTTTCCCATCTATTCCATCCAAGAACTGCTCCTCCAGATTTCTGTCCCTACTCATATTGGTATAAAGATGTTTGAGCTGAAACATCATCTACATCAATTTCACCACTCTCTCTAATTATATATAAAAAAAAAAAAATTTTTAAACAGTAGTTAATGATTAAGGCAGTGAGGTATGGCCGTGTGGTTAAGAAGCTCTGTTTGCAACCAAATTGTTTCAGGTTCAGTCCCATTGTAAGGTACCTTAGGCAAATGTTTTCTACTGCAGCCACAGACCAACCAATGCAAATGAATTTGGTAGATGGAAACTGTGGAAACCTATTGTGTGTGTGTGTGTGTGTGTGTGGTAAGACAACAATGGAGTCTGTACAGAGTCATTCAAATACCTAGAAATAGCAGTCATATCTCCATTAATTCACACCCAAATATCTTTACAAAAAGGTAGGATGGTCATGACTTGATCTTTGGTCATAGGTCAATTCAATTGGGAATGTGGAATTGGATTACTGCCCAGTTCCCTAGGATCAAAAACAAAAGCATTACCAGGGTTTGAAATCATACACAGTATTCTGAGTCAGGGGTCAACTCAGACATTGCAATTCAATAGAGGGGACTGAATCCCTCCACAATTAGATAAAAGAAGGAAATGAATTGCATCAATGAGGGATCGTCTGCATGATTGCTCATCCTACTAGAAATAGCAACCAAATCTCTCTTGAATCACATCTTACAGTCATTAACCCTTCAGCATTTAGATTACTCTGTCAAATGTGATACTTATTTCATCATATTGTTTTGGATAAATCCTTTATCATTTAAACCAGTCATATCAGGCCCAAGTATTCTACCTATTTTATGTTCAAACCAGCCAGATCCATCCTCTCACACGTACCCTACAATATCATTCTAAAAATATACAATCACCTTGCTGGAATCTCAAAACTACGAGATAATACATGATGAATTTAAAACAATAAGCATTACATTGGATAGAATAATCTTAAATGCTAAATGGTTTTTAATGCATTATTTTGTAGCTTCAAGATTTTGATGATGTGACATTATTTTTAGAATTACATTGTAGGGTACGTGTGAGAGGCAAGATCTGGCCGATTTAATCATAAAACAGGTAGTATATTTGGGCAGGATATGACCAGTTTAAATATTAAAGGGTCAAAAAAGTGACTGAAGAATATTGGATATGTAATCTGAAATAAACTGCAAAGGATAGTCATGGCTGGAATGCCTTCAATCATAGGTTTGATCAACTGGGGCTAAAAAACAACATAAGTAAATGAACATACAGAAGAATAATTAATAACCTTTGATTGATGAGGAGTAGGAATTGTTCTTGGAATTATTTCATCATTCACACATGAAGAACTGGGCTTGCTTCTGAAAAATAATAAATGCGGAAAATTGAGTTTCTTACTAAGTTAAATACTAATTAGATATAAAAAACAAATTAAACAAGTAAAATTACAATTACAACATTTGAGTGGTAGTAACAATAGCTATAGTTAAAAAGCTAACTGTTCTTTCTAAAATTATCTTAAACTTACACTACTTTTGTGCCAGGCATGGGTATGTGGTAAAGAAGTTTAATTGGTAACCATGTGAGATTTGGTTCGGTCTATGTGGCACTTTGGGCAAGTGTCTTCTACTATAGCCCCAAGTGAACCAAAGTCATGAGAGTGGATCTGATAAACAGGAACTAAATGAAGCACACTGTATCTGTGTGTGTGTGCGCACGTGCGTGCGCATCAGTAAGTATGTGTGTGCATGAATGGGTGTTTGTCCCCTTTTCTTGACATTGTGCACTAATTATAAACAAATAGGCACAGGAGTGGCTGTGTGGTAAGTAGCTTGCTTACCAACCACATGGTTCTGGGTTCAGTCCCACTGTGTGACACCTTGGGCAAGTGTCTTCTACTATAGCCTCGGGCCGACCAAAGCCTTGTGAGTGGATTTGGTAGACGGAAACTGAAAGAAGCCCGTCGTATATATGCATATATATATATGTGTGTGTATATGTTTGTGTGTCTGTGTTTGTCCCCCCCCAACATAGCTTGACAACCGATGCTGGTGTGTTTAGGTCCCCGTAACTTAGCAATTCGGCAAAAGAGACCGATAGAATAAGTACTAGGCTTACAAAGAATAAGTCCTGAGGTCGATTTGATTCGACTAAAGGCAGTACTCCAGCATGGCCGCAGTCAAATGACTGAAACAAGTAAAAGAGTAAAAGAGTAAAATGTCACTTTCATACAAGCAATGTCATTCATGGAAACTGTTGAACCATTTTACAGTTCATGTTCAAAGGACTACAGACAAATAAGACCTTGCTTAGGAACAGGCAAAAGTTGGAGACAGGAAGCATATCTGGCCACAAAAAGTCTGCTTCAATAAATTTCAAATGTTTATAAATTTCAGTTACTTTAGTTGAATTTAAATTATTTTATCAAACATGGCTGTATGATTAAGAAGTTCACTTCTCAACCACATGGTTTCAGGTTCAGTTCCACTGCATGCCATCTTGAGCAAGTGTCTTCTACTACAGCCCAGAGCTGACCAAAACCTTTGTAAGTGGATTCGGTAGGCAGAAACTGAAAGAAGCCTGTCATATATACATATACATGTGTGTGTGTGGGTATGTACATACATACATACATACACATATATAGATATAGATATATATAAATATATATATATATAGATTAGATAGATTAGACAGACAGATGTAGGTAGATATATATATATATATATATACACACACACACACACACATGTATGTGCATGCATGTGTGTGTGTGTGTATGTATCTGTGTCTCCTTATAACCATCATGTGATGATTATAACAAGCATCAATGTCACACAAGTGATGTCTTCCCTGAAGACATATCCACCAATGGGGAAACATTACTTTGCTTGAAAATAAGGATTGGTGTCAGTCCATATAAAATACTCCACCTTAACAAATTCCATCCAAATAAATCAATAAGAGAGCTGCTACATGGTTGCTTGATCTACTAGAAACAACAACCAAATCTCTCTTAAATCACACCATAACATTTTCAAAAAAAATCACACACACACGCATATATGATAGGCTTCTTTCCGTTTCTGTCTTCCAATCCCACTCATAAGCCAGGGACTATAGAAGGCACTTGCCTAATATGCCACATGGTGGGATTGAATCCAAGACCACATGGTTAGGAAGCAAGCAAGCTTCTTAACCACACAGCCAAGTCTATATACACACACACAAACACACACAGTTGGTGAGTTGGCAGAGTTACTACAATATTAGACAGACAGCCTTGTAATTCACTTCAGCTCTTTGTACTCTGAGGTGAATTTTGCCTTTCATCCTTTTGGTGTTGATAAATACTATAGCAGTCCAGCCAAGCACTGGAGTCAATTTCTCTTCTCTCTCTTGTATCATTCTATCTGGAAGAAATCAGTTTTGTTCAGACCTGGTTCTGCCAGGTTTAAACTGCCCAAGACACATGGTATTTGATAACAGTGGCCTCTATGACTCCATCAGAAGTTGAAGATGCAAGTAAAGAAATGTGTGTGACCATGTATGTGTATATTGATGTGGCCCTCACAACAACATGACACATAGCTTTCAAACCATTGAATAAAGACAGACTATTAAAAAAACACAAAAAGAGACTAATGACTTACTTCGATTTATCATTCACTCTGGCAGCTACACTGTCTATTCTATTCTTTTTGATGCCATATTTCAGTAAAGACAGATCCACTTCCAATCCATCCTGGTCAAAATCCTAGAGAATAGAGGAAAACCACAATACTAACAAGAAACTCAAACTATATTTAAATAGTTTCTCCACAGGGAGAAGTTAACATGGTTCAGAAACAAAGAATTAGGTTAGATATTTTACAGTATCACTTGTTAAGGTTAACTCTACAGATTTTGTATAGAAATTATAACCATCACTGATTTGTTATGACATTTCATATCTGAATATGCCTAATGTAAACAACAATGAGATTGAAGATGAGAAATGGGTAATGGGTGTATATGTCACATTTCAGGAGTTCTTGCTCTTCCATCAGCAACACGTCCAACTCTTATAAATCAAAACTGTGTTCTACTGTGTTAGCAGTGCTATTAAATCATTTGTTAAGGCTATATCTACAGATTTTCTATAGAAATTATAGCCAGCACTGATACGTAACAATGTTTCATTTAATATACTCTGTAATATATTATGGTCCCTACAAGTCATTGACTTTAAAGGATATGACTCAATATTTCACTGAACAACCCCACTTTGTTATTAAAGCAAGATTACTAATCAAAATAATGAAACTAATATATTTCAAGTTTAACCATTTTGTTACCATTCTGTTGAAATACACTTATTTTATTTCAATAAATTTTGTAAAATAGTGTTGTTATTATCAAACTAGTTTGGAACATAAATTAATGATGGAAGGTTTTAATTTAGATAATTTTGAAACAAGAAACTTGTATCATAGAACCAGGAACAATCTCAAGTGGGTTAGCATCAAACGGGTTAAGGCAAAAATAAAGAAAATACATTTCAGAAAAAAAATATATAGTTAGAAGTGTTAGAGATTATATGGATACAGGCATGGCTGTGTAGTTAAAAAGTTTGCTTTGCAAACCCATGGCTTCCAAGTTCAATTTCACTACACAGCAACATTGGAGAAATGCCTTTATCTTCTACCATATCCTTGGGTTAACCAATGCAATTTCAGCTGCCTTCTTCAGATCTGTCATCATCATCGTCATTTCTGTTCTGAAGTCTACTGTTCTATGCTCACATGGATCTGACAGAGTTTGGTAAAGCAGATTTTCTATGGTCAGATGCCCTTCCTGTTGCCAACTCTCACCTATTTCCACACAAGAATCGCCTCCATATATATGATGTTGTTTATATACAATTTTCCATAAAAACCTGTCTGGTCATAAAAAATATTATCTTATTAAGGAACAGGTGAGGCATAGCAGAAGAAAGGGCATCCAGCCAAAGAAAATCTGCCTCAACAAATTCCGTCTGACCCCTGCAAGGATGGGAAAAGTGGACATTAAATGATGAAATGATGGTGATGATGATACACTTTCCTCTCTTATTGATTTAAGTTTTGTCCAATGAATGAAAATACAGTGGAACTCAATGCTAAACCAAATTTTATATTAACTGACAGAAAGAAGGCAGAAAGTGTATGTGAATTATAACTAAATGCCAAGTTAACTGACCAATTATGACCACCAGGCAATGATAACCAGAACAACTGAGATATATCATCATCATCATCATCATTTAACGTCCGCTTTCCATGCTAGCATGGGTTGGACGATTTGACTGAGGATTGGTGAACCAGATAGCTACACCAGGCTCCAATCCGATTTGGCAGAGTTTCTATAGCTGGATGCCCTTCCTAACGCCAACCACTCTGAGAGTGTAGTGGGTGCTTTTACGTGCCACCGGCACGAAGGCCAGTCAGGCGGTACTGGCAACTGCCACACTCAAAATGGTGTATTTTACGTGCCACCTGCACAGGAGCCAGTCCAGCGGCACTGGCAACAATCTCACTCGAATGTCTTTACACGTGCCACTGGCACAAGTGCCGAAAAAAATTATATTTATAATTCCAAAGCCTATATATACTAGAAGTGTTGTCTCAGACCAGTTGCAGTGACCAGGTTGCTGTTGGTGTGAACCCAAATAATAAATGTTTAAGTGAATTTAGCAGTTTTTGTGTGTCATCAAATGACTAATATTTGTCTTCCATGCTGTGGAAAAAGATACTAGTTTCTCAAAAATGAAATATACTTGCCAGTCTCACAGTTTTACTACCACAAAATGCATCCATTTCATGAGTTTTTTCTTTCTCATTGAGAAGACCACATTCATAGAATTCAATCTTGTTTCCTTGCAGACAATACAGCAACAGCATAAAACGATGTGGAGGCAAGCATACTCTGTAATGTAAAAGCCAGTGTAAAGAACAGTCCTGTGTTTTGTAGAATGTAACTAATTGCAAACAAGGGAGAGAGAGAGAAAGAAAGTAAAACTTACCGTTGATTTAAAGAATTGTTGTAGAGGTAACGTAAACAAGAAGCCCACACGTACGGGTTTTTTACACAGTCTACTCCACTTACCCAACTGAAACAGATAAAATTGTTTTTAGAATACTTCATCACAATAAATAGTTTCACTCGGCAAAGGAAGAATTAATCTCTACTTATTTACAAATATCTGAATAAATAAATATATTAGGTTAGAAATTCATGATTCATCATCATCGTCGTCGTCCTCATCTTCATCATTTTAATTTCCATTTTTCTATGCTTACAGGAACTGGACAGAGTTTACTGAAGCAGGTTCTCTACAGTCAGATGCTATTCCTGTTGCCAACCCTCACCTGTTTGTGAGCAAGGTAATATTTCTCCATGACCAGACATGTTTTTGCAGAGCACTGGAAATGAATTACACTCTTTGTATGGCAGTGATACTCATTCACAGCTATCATGCAGCGTTGGGACAAAGAGACACAAACATACACACGCACACACACACACAACAGGCATTTTTCCACTTTCCATTTACCAAATCCTCTCGCAAAGCTTTGGTTAGCCCAGCTATAGTAGAAGGCAAGGAACAATCCACTGGGACTAAACCCAAAACTATGTGAATGAGAAGCAAATGCTGCTGCCACCATTACCCATTTTCCTTTGCAGGAACA
Source organism: Octopus bimaculoides (assembly GCF_046866305.1). Taxonomy (NCBI): domain Eukaryota; kingdom Metazoa; phylum Mollusca; class Cephalopoda; order Octopoda; family Octopodidae; genus Octopus; species Octopus bimaculoides. The sequence goes on along the minus strand of NC_142940.1, from coordinate 17,722,817 downwards.
GGCTGGACAGCCTGACAAGAGCTGTCAAGGCCGGGGTCCACACCAGCTTCCATAGTCTGATTTGGCTTGGTTTCTACAGCTGGATACCCTTCCTAACACCAACCATTTTACAGAGCGCACTGGGTGCTTTTTACATGGCACCATCACCAGTGTTTTTTACATGGCACCAGCACCAGTGCTGTTTACATGGCACCATCACCAGTGCTTTTTATGTGGCACCATCACCAGTGCTTTTTACATGACACCATCACCAGTGCTTTTTATGTGGCACCATCACCAGTGCTTTTTATGTGGCACCAGCACTTTTTACATGGCACCATCACCAATGCTTTTTATGTAGCACCATCACCAGTGCTTTTTACATGACACCATCACCAGTGCTTTTTACATGGCACCATCAACAGTGCTTTTTGCATGATACAATCACCAGTGCTTCTTATGTAGCACCAGCACCAGTCCTTTTTACATGGCACCATCACCAGTCCTTTTTATGTGGCACCATCACCAGTGCTTTTTACATGACACCAGCACCAGTGCTTCTTATGTGGTACCATCACCAGTGCTTTTTACGTGGCAGATAATATGATGAGTAAAACTTCTATTTGAAAGCATAAATCAAACCACCAACAGATTTCTAACAATTTGCTCAAAATGTTCTCTTAAATCACATATAACACATTCTTTGGCTTTCTGTTCCTTCCTCTACATTGTTCTTATACATTTTATCCAGTTACACCACATCTTTAACCCTTTAACATTTAAATTATTCAATTAAAAGTAACACTTATTTATTCACATTATCATGCAATAATCATGCATTATCTCATAGCTTTGAGATTTTGATGACGTAACTGTTAATTTTCAAAATGATATTGTAGGTTTAGTGTGAGGGATCAGATTTGGCCAGTATGAATACAAAACAGATAGGATATTTTGTTCAGATATGGCTGGTTTAAATTCTAAAGGGTTAAATTCATTATACTCATTGACCCCTCAGTCTTTCTCCCCTGTACATTGTCCAACAACCAAATTAAACATTAAGTCCTCCACACACTAAATACATTTTTTCACATCAACTCATTCAAAATTCACAACTCCCCAATTATTGGAAACATCTTTCTTGCTGTTGTACGATAGTATCACATTTATGGCACAAACATCATGAAACAGGCTAATGAAAACAACAAGAGTTAAACATGGCATGGCTGTGTGGTAAGACGTTTGCCTCCCAACCACATGGTTCCAGGTTTAATCCCACTGTGTGACACCTTGAGCAAGTGTCTTCTATTGTAGTCGTGGGCCAACCAAAGCCTTGTGAGTAGATTTGGTAGACAGAAACTGAAAGAAGGCAGCGAGCTGGCAGAATCGTTAGCACGCCGGGCAAAATACTTATCGGTATTTCGTCTGCCATTACGTTCTGAGTTCAAATTCCGTCGAGGTCGACTTTGCTTTTCATCCTTTTGGGGGGTCGATAAATTAAGTACCAGTTACGCACTGGGGTCGATGTAATCGACTTAATCCCTTTGTCTGTCCTTGTTTGTCCCCTCTATGTTTAGCCCCTTGTGGGCAATAAAGAAATAGGAAACTGAACGAAGTCCCATCATATATGTGTGTCTTTGTATCTGTGTTTGCCGGCATTCATCCTTGTAAGATAAACTCATAAGTAAACAACTGGTTACACAACCAGTGCTGGTGTGTTTACATCTCCATAACTTAGCAGTTGGACAAAAGAGAACAACAGAATAAATACCAGGCTAAAAAAAAAAAATTCAACTAAAATTCTTGAAAGTGGTGCCTCAGTATGGCCGCAGTCTAATGACTGAAAGACATAAAAGATAACAGATGTATTTAATAAGAGAACATTAAATGGCTTACATTCCAATTAGAGGCAGGGTGGAAACTTTAGGGTCTGACTCTAGCATCAACACTAATTTGCGAGTATGGTCCATGGTAACATAACTGTAAAAAAAAAGTACAAAACAGAACTGATTATGATATGAAAGAAACTTAAATTAATAGCTCCCACAAATCCTATCAGACTGAGAAACAGTTCTCTTTCTCTCTCATATACATACATGCACACATATACATACACACACACAATCTCAAGACAGTGGCTCATGAATTGAAGGAGAGCTGATTGCTATTTCCAGCAAGTATAATAAATACATAGAAATTCCCTTGTGTCTGAGCATGTGTGTGTGTGTGTTAGCATGTGTATGTGTGTGTGTGTACAATGATGTAGTATACATATGCTACATCAGTGAACCCTGTCTCTCTATGGTCCTACTCTATAGTAAGCTGAGGTAAGTCGTAAAGAGTAAACAGCATAGCTATGGTAACTCTACAACAAATAATAGTTATGCCCCCATGTAGACAATCTAGAATCATTAAGTTCACAAATTTAGAAGTCACAAGCTAACAAAAACACTTATTAAACATACACTCACTACACCCAATGGAGACCTATACCAACACAAGGTACTCATTTACAAGTAGATGGAGTGAGCCAGCAAGAGTGAAGTTTCTTCAACAACAGAAACTGTGAAGCATCAAAGATGAAACATAAACTAATGAACTTTCATCTCATAAACTAACAAACTACGGAGTCAGACACTAATCATTAAAAAAAATCTAATTTAAATACAAGCATACCTCAAAGTATGTTGTTTCACATTATGTCTCTTTTTTACTTTATGTCGGTTTCTTTTTTTAAGAAATTAATAGGAAACTTCAGCTTAAGTTAATTTATCTGACTTTACATTGATTTCAGCAAACATTTAAAAGCATGAAATTTTTTTTAAGGAAGACACCTAAAAACTAATATTGAAGTAAAAAATCAAATAAAATACATTTGAAAATATGTGCATAATCAATTATTTAAACAGATAGAACTTGATTGGTTTTGTGGTAAGAAGTTTGCTTCCCAACCACACGGGTTCTGGGCTCAGTCCCACTGTGCAGCACCTTGGGCGAGTATCTTCTACTATGGTCTTGGGCCAACCAAAGCTTGTCAATGGATTTGGTAGACAGAAATTAAAACAAATCTTCCATGTGTGTGTGTGTGTGTGTGTCCCCTCCACCACCACTTGACAACCAGTGTTGGTATGTTTACGTTCCTGTAACTTAATGATTCAGCAAAGGGACCGATAGAATAAGTACCAGGCTCTACAAAAGCATAAATAAGTCCTGGGGTCAATTCATCTGGCTAAAAATTCAAGGTGGTACCCCAGCATGGTTGCAATTTAATGACTGGAACAAGTACAAGAGGAAAAGAAGTAGTTACAATGTTTACATTTATCTATATGGCTTTTTTGGGACTGATAGTTTCAACATCCCACCAAGAGGCAGAATTACAGTCGGTACCAGGAAATTCAAACAAGTATTTGTGTTTACAATGTATAAAGTTGTACTTTTTTTTCATACACCGTGCCCCCATATTTAAAGTGTAGTATTTTATAATGGCTGGAAGTGTTTTATTTTTCTGAATTTCAGTTTTTTAATGGTATTTTTTCATGCTACGCCATTTTTCGAGTTAAGTTGTATTCCTTGGAACCAATTACTGCCAAAAGTTGAAGCACGCCTGTATATTGAAAATAATGAGTGGAAATATATTTAACATGGTACAGGCATGGCTGTGTGGTAAGAAGTTTGCTTCCCAACCACATGGTTCCGGGTTCAGTCCCACTACGAGGCACCTTGGGCAAGTATCTTCTACTATAGCCTCACACTGAACAAATCCTTGTGAGTGGATTTAGTAATGGAAACTGAAAGAAGCCCCTGTTGTGTGTATCCATGTCCCACCACTGCTTGACAACTTGACAACTAGTGTTGGAGTGTTTATGTCCCTGTAACTTAACAGTTTGATAAAAAAAAAAAAGACTGGTAAAGTAAGTACCATCATCATCATTTAACATCTGTTTTCCATGCTGGCATGGGTTGGATGGTTTGACTGGATCTGGTAAGGTCAGAGGCCACACTAAGCTCTATTGTCTGTTCTGGCATTTTTTCTATGGCTGGATGCCCTTCCTAACACTAACCACTCCACAGACTATACTGGGTGCTTTTTCTGTGGCACCAGCATCGTTTGACTAAAATTCTTCAAGGCAGTGCTCCAGCATGGCCATAGTCTAACGACTGAAACAAATAAACAATAAAAGATGACTGATTTCAAAAGTACTTACCCGGATTTAGCCTTACCCTGTAGTCTACTTAAACTCATAGGACTAGCAAGATTTTTTGCTAAGGCCGTGGTCATAATAGTAACAGGGTTGATTGGCACTGCTTCAAATTTAGCTGCCGAAGTGAACACATCGAATTCAACACAGTATGCAGAACTGCCATTTTCTGTTTGGACGAAAAACTTTCCGAGGACAGAGAAGAAGCTTCCAATGCCTATTGAATCTTTACTGCCACACCGAGTGAGGACATTCTAGAAAAAGGACAAAAGAAGCAATATATTAGACATTACTATCATCATTTTAACCCTGTAGCATTCAGATTTATCTATCAAATATAATGCTTATTGATTTACATAGTTTTGCATTAATCATATTTTCTTGGAGTACTGGTATTTCAATGACATCATCATCATTTATTGTGATTGTATATTTTTAGAATGACATTGTGGGATCTTACTAAGTTTATCTTACTAGGGTGATTGCCAGCAATTACATAACAAATACACATACACTAATTAATGTGTGTATGTATTTGTGTGGGTATATATATCTATATATATATATATATATAATAATATAGATTTAATCAATTTAATCAAAGACTGTTGATTAACAGCCCAGTCAAGATGGTATTTTCTTCATCTCCTACTCTTGTTTTTGCACACATCTACAAAATGACTTTCTGAAATGAACTTCCATTATGCAGCTGAGGAGTACATTTTCATTGCACATCTTATGTGGTGTTCTCACTACATAAATAAATGAAGTTTGTACGAAACGTACGTACTGCTATAACTTAATGAATTTTTGTTGCTTTTCTTCAAATATATATATATATATATATATATATACATACGGACATATATACACATGTCATGTAATGTACACTATATTAGAATAAGGGCTACTAACAGTTTCTAGCCATTAAGATACATAGTTAGATAAGTTTTTACAATGTGCCTTGTGTCTCCAAGCCCCAAAATTGCTTGGAGATACAAGGAATTGTATCTGACGTGTCTTAATGACAAGAAACTGTTGGCAGCCCTTATTTTAATACAGTGTACATTAAATGATATTTATCTCTCACCGGATAGAGTACTTCCTTGTTGATCTTACCGTAACAGAACAGTAAACTATATATGTATATATACACACACACACACACAAATGCTAGTGCCACATAAAAAGCACCCAGTATGTTGTGTAAAGTGATTGGCATGACAAAGTCCATCAAGCCATAGAAACAATGCCAGAATGGACACTTGGAGTCTGGTGCAGCCCCTGGCCTTACCAGCTCTTGTCAAACCCATACCAGCATGAAAAATGAACATATGATGATGATGAAGATGATGTATTTTGAATGCATCCATCAAAACATAAGTCGATGATATGAAGATATAAATGATTTAATAACAACTTGAGTGTTTGTCTCCATTTTCAATTTTTCCTATTTTCTCATAAATATGTCTCGCTTTTTCCCTGAATCAAATCCCGCACAAGTGGGACACTTAAGCAACATTTAGCTATCATGTAATTATTCCACTGAATCTTTCCTATAAATTGTACACTCATATATATATATACACACACATATACATACATACATATATATATACACACACATGCATATATATACACACACATGTATATATATATATACACACACACACACACACACACATATATACATACATATACATACATATATACATATATATATACATACAAATTAAAAGGGTAAAAGATTATCAATTTATTAATTAATAAATCAATTAACAATTAACAATTTTTACCAAGCCCATCGGTATGAAAGCACCATTATTGGTGGAGAACTTATTTAAAAGCTCATATATATTTATAAATATAATTAAGGGATCAGCAAATATTTGCTTCACCATATACCGAAGTTCAGAAATAGCAGCTAAAAAAGCTGAGAAATAGCAGCTAAAAAAGCTTTTTTAGCTGCTATTTCTGAACTTCGGTATAGGGTGAAACAAATATTTGCTGATCCCTTAATTATATTTATAAATATATATATACATATATATATACACACATTTATATATATATACATATATATATATATATATATATATATATACATTATATATATATATATATATATACATACATATATATATATATATACATACATATATATATATATATACATTATATATATATATATATACACACAAACACACATATATATATATACATATATATATATATATATATATATATATATATACACACATATAAATATACATACACACACACACACATATGTATATATATATATACATACACACACTAAATCAACATAAAATTGTTGGAATTCTATCATGAACACGTATCACAATATAGCAATTATTTTAAGGTTAGGACTAAAGAACAATGGATTCACTTAGAAACAATTGATAGAACACACTGCTGTTGAACTGTATCATTGGCAACTAAATTTAGTCAATGGCTTATTCCTAACCTAAACAGGATGATAAATGCTAAGTCTATACACACACACACGTATAGATAGGGCTGTGGTACAGTAAATGGGACATCAGTTGTTTCATATATTTCTATCATGCCATGTATCATTGATTCCTGCTCTTTCAATCAGTAATCCAGGCTTTTAAACTACTGAGACTCCATTAATTCTTTTATGATCATATTTCCAATAAAATACACTGTGCACGCATGTGTGTGGTGTGTGGTGTGTGTGTGTGTGTGTGTGTGTGTGTGTGTGTGTGTGTGTGTGATCATCATCATCATCGTCATCATTCTAACATCCACTGGTTTATTGAGTAGATTTTTCTATGGTGAGATGCCCTTCACGTTGCTAGCCCTCACCTGTTTCTAAGCAAGATAATGCTTCCCCATAGCCAGACCTGTTTCTACAGAATATTGGAAATGAGCAACACTGCTTGTATGACAGTGACAACCATTTTACAATTATCATGTGATGTTGAGGCCAGGAGACACAAAACATACACAGACTTACACATGAGCTTTTCAGTTTCCATCTACCAACTTCACTCACAAGGTTTTAGTCAGCTTAGGATTATAGAAGAAAACACTCGCCCAAGGTGCCACGCAGAGGGACTGTACCCAAGCTTTTTAACCACACAGCTATGCCTGCACCTAGCCATACCTGCATCAAGCCATACTGGCACCTAGCCATACTGTGCTACATGGCAGTGAAACATGGGCTGTGACAGCTGAGGACATGTGTAGGCTTGAAAGAAATGAAGCCAGTATGCTTCATTAGCTGTGCAATGTCAGTGTGCATGTTCAACAGTGTGTAAGCATCCTGAGAGAAAAGTTAGGCATAAGAAGCATCAGATATGGTATGCAAGAGAGACGACTGTGCTGGTATGGTTATGAGATATGGATGGACAGCTGTGTAAATAAGTGCCAATCTCTAACTGTGGAGGGAACCTGTGGTAGAGGTACACCCAGGAAGACATGGTACAAGGTGAAGCATGATCTTTGAACTTTGGACCTCACAGTGGCAATGATTAGTGCCTGAGACCTTTGGCAATATGCTGTTCTTGAGAAGACCCATCAAGCCAAGTGAAATCATGATAATGGCTGATGCTGGTGCCAAGTAACTGGCACGCAAAAAGCACCTTTCAAGCATTGGGCCTTACAGAAGCAATGTGGCTGAGCTCCTTTCGAGTGTTGGGCCTCATGGAGGAAATGACTGTGACCTTTGGCATTATGTTGTGCTCAAGAAGACCCATCAAGCCAAGTAAAATCACAGTCATGGCAGATACTGGTGTCACGCAAATGGCACATAAAAGCACCCATTACACTCTCAGAGTGGTTGGTGTTAGGGAGAGCATCCAGCTGTAGAAGCCATGCAAAGTCAGACTGGAGTCTGGTGCAGCCTTCCAGCTTGCCAGCCCTGGTCAAACCGTCCAACCCATGCCAGCATGGACAATGGATGCTAAATGACGATGATTTACTAAAGCTGATGATGTTTCTGGTGCAGAAATTGAAAAGAATGGATATATTTACAATACACTTACTTTTACAGCTCTGTTATAATCTTCTGGGATGAAACCACACTTATTAGATTTGGAAACCTGGATAAAAAATTTAAAAAATATATAAACAATAATAATTCAATAAGTGCAACAGAAGCAGTATTTGATTAGAATAGTGATTTGTGTATCATACTTAATGCAAATACATCACATCATCATCATCATCATCGTTTAACGTCCGCTTTCCATGCTAGCATGGGTTGGACGATTTGACTGAGGACTGGTGAAACCGGATGGCAACACCAGGCTCCAGTCTGATTTGGCAGAGTTTCTACAGCTGGATGCCCTTCCTAACGCCAACCACTCAGAGAGTGTAGTGGGTGCTTTTACGTGTCACCCGCACGAAAACGGCCACGCTCGAAATGGTGTCTTTTATGTGCCACCCGCACAAGCCAGTCCAGGGGCACTGGCAACGATCTCGCTCGAAAATCCTACAGGAGCCAGTCAGGCGGTACTGGCAACGGCCACGCTCAAAATGGTGCATCTCATGTGCCACCCGCACAAGAACCAGTCCAGGGGCACTGGCAACGATCTTACTTGGCTTGCCGGGTCTTCTCACGCACAGCCCATTTCCAAAGGTCTCGGTCCGTAGTCATCGCCTCGGTGAGGCCCAATGTACGAAGGTCTTGCCTCACCACCTCAGCCCAGGTCTTCCTGGGCCTACCTCTTCCACGGGTTCCCTCAACTGTTAGGGTGTGGCACTTTTTCACGCAGCTATCCTCCTCCATTCTCACCACATGTCCATACCAGCGCAATCGTCTCTCTTGCACGCCACAACTGATGCTTCTAATGTTCAGCTTTTCTCTCAAGATACTTACACTCTGACGGGTATTCACATTGACATTACACATCCAACGGAGCATACTGGCTTCATTCCTTGCGAGCTTACGTATGTCCTCAGCAGTTACAGCCCATGTTTCACTGCCATGTAGCATGGTTGTTCGTACGCATGCGTCATACAGTCTGCCTTTTACTCTGAGTGAGAGTCCCTTTGTCGCCAGCAGGGGTAAGAGCTCTCTAAACTTTGCCCAGGCTATTCTTATTCTAGCAGCTACACTGTGTTTGTAAAAGAGAGCAAAGCTACAGGAAACCAAAAGACGAATGATCACAATAAGCAATCAGCTACCCTACCCTACCCTAGTCGTTACTTCTCCCCAATGTAGGATTCCTCACCATACAGGTGACAGACACAGCAGTTAAGATGCATTACAGGTCTATAGCAATTCGAAGGGCATGACCCAACTCAAACATTAAAAACTGTGTGACGTGAGGGCTAAGGGGAAATGAAAGTGTCACCTCTGGAGTTTGCAAATGACCACTATACCGATAGGTAACTGGACAGAATAAGTTTACAATCTATGAATGTCTTTCAATAACCAGTCACTCATCTGGGAAGGCCTTGAAATCAATGTTACCATCGAGGGACTATGTGTGACCCAGTGATAACGAGGTCTGCAACCAAATAACTTTACTGACCACTTTGCAACTCAATCCTCATGAGAAGTGGAAATTTTGAGAATACTTCTTGATGTGTGTCAATTACCCATAGTTGAAATTTCATCAATATCAAAAATTTATGAATTTTCATGGGGGTTCTGCCCCCTTTAAGCCATCTCAAATACAAACCAAACATACTGCATTATACCTGCCCTGATGCATTGAATCTAAGTTCCAAATATCATAAGGATCCATTCAATAAATTTGGTCCATGAAATTGTATGAAACACACAGCATTACCCTTCTCCCTAGGCTTGGATTTTGTGTTCCAAATTTCATTACGGTCGGTGCAGTAGTTTTCAAATATATAAGTAACACACAAACACACATAAAGACATTGACATTTATATAATAGATATGAATATGCACATATATGTACATGTATGTGTGTGCATGTATTATATATATATATATATATATATATACACACACACACACACACACACACACAAAGATAGATTGATAGATACAACTGAGTGGGCAAAGAAAAATATGAGACACTGCCTAGTGCTTTTTTCTATTTTGATAAGCCTGGTACTTATTCTATCAGTTTCTTCTTGTCAAACCAGTAAGTTATGGGGATGTAAATAAGCAAACAGCAGTTGTGAAGCAGTGATGAGGGAGAAACACAGAGACAAAGGCACACACATACACTTACATATATACATACATATATATATACAATTGATTTCTTTCAGTTTCTGTCAACAAAATCCACTCATAAGGCTTTGGTTGGTGTGAGGCTATAGCAGAAGACACATGCCAAGTCACCATGATGTTAAGAAGCAAACTTCTTACCACACACATATAGATACACACTTTCTCATTCCCCACCAACTCTTGCCCATGATGTCCCTTCCCTCCTCGGGCTCTTCTATATCATCCTTGGCCTGAACAGCCACCAGCACCCTTTGCACCCATCGAGATGAAGAGGCTCGATCACTCACTACAGATTAACTACTCGGATACAAATTAATGCCACTAAAGACACATCTCTCTATCTCTCTCTCTGTATATATATATATATATACATATATATACATATATATATATATATATATATATATATATATATAAATGAGATGACAAAAGAATAAACAATTATTGTATGAACTTCATTAGAAAGCCAAATTAACTGCAGTATTCATCTAGAGATAATAGCCATTATGGATACATTGTGTTAAATAACATAAAAATATATCAGTAGCAGACATGGTGCCATAACAGCTGTGGGATATTTTCATCTGATACTGGTATATGTTTGTGTTATTTAACATAATACATCCATAAGAGATATTATCTCAAGACGAATACCACAGTCAATTTGTCTTTCCATGATCTGTTTGCAAGGAGTAAGATACACAGATCACTATATAAATAATAACATTAATATTATATACCGATGAAACAACAACAACAGTGGCGGCATCATCATCATTGAACATCCATTTTTCATGTTGGCATGGGTTGAATGGTTCAACAGGAACTGGTAAGTCAGAAGACTGCACCAAACCCTGCTATCTGCTTTGACATGGTTTCCTAACACCAACTACTGTATAGAGTGTACTGGGTGCTTTTTATGTGGCACCAGTACCAGTGAGGTCACCAAGTAACTTGCAGGAAAAGACCCCACCCCTCAACTGATGGGAGGAGTAGTATTGAGGAACAAAACAAAGGTGTATTGCAGTAGAGAAGAAACATGGCTGCTTCAGATAGAGAGGGGGTGGGGGGAGATGGTGAAGACGAGATAGTGTTGATACCCACCAAGTTACAAAAAGGTGTATATATTGAAATGGACCAAGGATTGGAGAGGGTGTGCACTGTACTCTAGTGAAGGATGTATTGATGACCATAGTCATAGAATAACAATACACAAAAGTGAGAGCTTGACTCTACTCGAGCCTCTCATTCTTTCAGGGCTTGAGAAATAAATAAACAGTCCAAGGAGGAGGATTAGAGGAATTGGTGAAGTATTGGCTGGAAGATCTTGTAGTATCTGTTCCGATTCTTTGAGCTCTGACAAAAACACCTACAACCACACTGGTGCCAAGCTGCATCAACCCCTTGCCTTTCTCTTGGATTACATCAGTAGCATGGAGAGGTAGAGGGTAGACTCACATGTAATAGCAAGTGCTCATAAAATAAAACCTTGCCCAGACCTGTGTCTTGGCAAGAAGCTTTTCAGATGTCATACAAAATATGCAGATGCCACAGATTATGGTTAATCGAAAAAGAGACATCAAATCACAATAAGGTAAACTTGTACGCTGTTTAATATCATAAATGGCTTGCTTTTATGTGAGGATAATAATAGGCTATGTTTAAATGACATACTGCTATATCTATATGATGGTATACTATAATTGTGAAAAATAGCAAACAAAATAACATTAGATATGTGATGTTAAACAGTATAAAAAGTAGATCCTAAATGGTTTCAGAGAGCAGTCAAGCACTAAAGGTATCACCTAGAGACTGTACTGGTATAGACAAGTGATGTGAATGGCTGAGGAGTGCTGTGTATTGTTGGTAGAGGGGGTACTGAGATAAGTGGAAGATGTAGTGAGCTCAGATCTCAGGAAACTGTGTCCAACAGAAGAAACAAGACATGATAAAGATGATTAATAATAAGCTGTACAGCAAATTCATACAAGTACCAGCATGGAAAAAGAAAACAGAGACATCAAATGATAATAATACGAATGATGATGATGATAAATAAGTTCATAATATAATATATATATATATATATATATATATATATATATATACATCAAATTAGTAATACAGTTTCAATGTAAAGAGAGAAGGAGCAAGTTAAAACAACAATATCTAGTCGGACAACATGTTGACTTTGTGTAACAGTGGTAGTTGAATACATCCTGGTGACCTCACTTTCTTCTTGGCCATTTTGACACAAAGGTTTAATTAATTGTTCTTAATCATTTGACTGGCTGTCACCATAATGTAGGTCTGAACAAGAAGAGACAAGAGCGAAAGCTCAATTCAAGTTAATAGCTAATGACAAGATGCTTATGTTAACGTATGTAAATCTTTATTAGCGTTGATATCAGGTTACAATAAAGTGTAAAAAAATTTTTTTTTTTAATTCTTAATAAACACAGTCATCAACTTTAATTTCATTTTTGTCATTCCCAATTAACATACAACTCTGAATAATTGACTTCTATCTGTTACTTAGTTTAAATAGGAACTGAAAGGGACAGGGAGAAAGCAATAGAGATTTAATTAAACTTGTTATAAAACAAATTAGTAAGCATAAAAGACAAAACTATAAACTATATTTACCAGGACAGATATTTGTAAAGATTTCTCATTCCTCTCTGAAGTAAGATTAGAGACGTCCAGTGGATCCACAAGGATTGAAAACTTCGAGCCATCTAAAAATAAATAAAATTAATTTAATTTAAAACTCAGAACATTAATTGGTTTCAAATTTTGACACAAGGCAACTGATTTCAAGGGTGGGAGTATGTTGATTACATTGACCCCAGTACTCAACTGGTACTTATTTTATTGACCCTGAAAGAATCAAAAGCAAAGTCGTCCTTGGCAGAATTTGAACTCAAAACATGCAGGTGGATGAAATACCACTTAGCTTTTGCCCAGTGTGCTAATGATTCTGCCAGCTCACTGCCTTTATTCAGAACATAAATTATGCATACATTAATCATTTATTTTTATTTTTCAGTCAAAATTTAAAAACTCGCATATATATCAACATCATCCTTTTAAGGTTTATTCTTCCATGCTTGCATGGGTCAGACAAAGTTTATCAGAGTAGATATGCTACAGTCGGGCGCTCTTCCTGTCACTGACCCTTTACCTGTTTCCAAGCAAAGTAATATTTTTCCATGACTACACATGTTCTCACAGAACATTTAAAATGAATGACGCTGCTTGTAAGACAGTGACACACATTTGCAACTATTAAGCAATGTCAAGAGAGAGAGAAACAAATAAACACACACTTATACACACACACACAAACACCTGGCTTCTTTCAGTTGGTCAACCTGAGAAGGCAGCACTTGCTCAACATACCACATAGTAGAAACGTAACTCAGAACCATGTGATTGGGAAGCAAACTTCTCGACCACACAGCCACACCTGTGCCTAACTACATTAAACTCAGGTTTAATATCCACCACAAAACTTATTGCTAAATTCATTCCAGGCACATTATTTCCTATGATTTTTCTCCCTATTTCATAGTAGTTTAGACCAGGGGTTTTCAAACTTTTTGACTTGCGGACCCCTTTATATTTCAGGCTTTACCTTAGGGACCCCTTATAAACGCTTATGAAATTTATACATAAATATTTGCTTAAAATAACATATATTTTTACATTTATTTATTTAACAGTATTTAACAAATAGGTTTATTGTCAATTAAAAGATTTCAATTAAAAAACATATATAAAATCAAATTTCTGATAAAAAGTATTTGCTGTCTACGGACCCCTGTCTTGTCCTTGTGGACCCCCTGTGGTCCGCGGACCACAGTTTGAAAACCCCTGGTTTAGACAAGTGCTTAGAAAAGTGACTGAAGGTTATAAATATTTCATTTGAAAAATATAATTATTCCTTAAATCCAACCTATCACCTCCACTCCACCCCAGCCTTTCTTTTAAAATGTGAATAGTCATGTGGCTCCCATACAGCAAGAGACTTGTTCTGCTCTGACCCCTTTCTCTCATTTTTTTACCCTTCTCTACTCCACATTCTCTGATGATAAAGTTGCCCCACCCCCACCCCTCTTGCAAGTTGCATGGCGACCTCACTAGTGCTGGTGGCATGAAATAAATCATCTAATACACGTTGTAAAATGGTTGGCATTAAGAAGGGGACCCATCTGTAGAAACTATGACAGAGCTAACACTAGAACACAATGCCCATCAGATACCATCAAACCATCCAACCCATGCCAGTATGGATCATGGACTTTAAATTGATGTCACTAATATATCTTTTTTAAATGATGATGATGATGTCAACAATGATGATGAAAATCTATAAACGAAATTATTGAAAACACAATATCTTAATAACATCATCGTCGTTTAACGCCCGCTTTCCATGTTAGCATGGGTTGGACGATTTGACTGAGGACTGGTGGACCAGAAGGCGACACCAGGCTCCAATCTGATTTGGCAGAGTTTCTACAGCTAGATGCCCTTCCTAACGCCAACCACTCCGAGAGTGTAGTGGGTGCTTTTACGTGCCATCGGCACGAAGGCCAGTCAGGCGGTACTGGCGACGGCCACGCTCGAAATGGTGTATTTTACATTTTAATAACAAAATCAAAAATTTCATCAAGAGAAAAACCATGCTTGATCAACATCCATTTATTTCCATTTAGTTTTATCTGGGTTTGAATGAACGTAAAATATTGCTTCACATATTTATCTCTATTTGTCCTTGATATACTTTCATTTACAAACCAACTCTTTTAAATAAGTTGAGAACTTCAATCCCAGGTTTTCTGCATCTATCTTTTCACTAGAATGCATGGTATTTTCCACTTCAGTTCACATCCTATGTTCATATCATACGATTGTGCAGATATTTCCTTAGCCTACTTGAAACCCAATATACTCTCAGATTTATACTGTATATTCAGAGATAATAATTATGTTCCTCCCTATATTACTAAACTGCTCTGCTTCCACTTCCCTACCATGTAATAGCATATTCTGCACAAGAATTATACAGAAGTTTAAATTACTTCTTTTTTTTTTTCTTTTTCTTAAGCACATGACTAATTTTTGTAAGGAAATAGAATCAAATTATTTAACTTCAAAGCTTAATTCCCTCCTCTATTAGGAGGCATGAGCACTTGCACACACATGTACACAGACGATGGGAACTTCCACCAACTAAATTCAATCTAAATTCAACAAGGCTTCAGTCAGCCTGAGACCAGAGCAGAAGACACTTTCCCAAGGTGCCATACACTGGGACTGAACTCAAAACAACGTGGTTGAGAAGCAAGCTTCCTCACCACACATGAATGCTTGTGCCTACACAGCCATGCCTTAACAATATTCTCTGAGAGGAGATTAAAGGCAAAGCAAGCCCAAGCTAGTATTGAACTCATTATTGTGGAGGACAAAATTAAATATTGTAAAGCATTTGGTCTGGCATACAGTTATATTAATCATGTCCACACTTCTCTTTTAACCTTTTTGATACCAATCCATCGGGGACAAACAAGGACAGACAAAGGACTAAGTCGATTACATCAACCTCAGTGCATAACTGGTACTTAATTTATCAACCCCAGAAGGATGAAAGGCAAAGTCGACCTCAGCGGAATTAGAACTCAGAACGTAACGGCAGACGAAATACCGCTAAGCATTTCGCCTGGCGTGCTAACGTTTCTGCCAGCTCGCCACCTGTCCCTACTTCTACAGTACAAACTTCTCGTTTTAAAGTGTTTTAGATCAAAACATTTCATCAAAATTTCATTTTAATTTATCTTCCAAATACCAGATTGATAATGATAAAGTTATATTACTAAATTTTTTATGGTTTTCAAAACTAATTAAAACAAAAGCAGCATAGTTCAGTAGAAATATAGTAACAAGAGGATTAAAATCTCTCTAAACTGAAAACTTAGCTATTTTGTGATAAATGGCCCACTTCAGGATCACAATTCTATTTGACTTGGGGTTTTTCAACAACAGTAAAGACAAGTCAACAAGGGTCATCTAAATGGTCACTCGATTAGCTAGAGATAGCAACCAAATCTCATCCTACCCTTGGACAGTATGATGTTAGTTAGATACACCATGCCATGTCTGAAAACAAGATGGGTGATTACTGCTGGAAAGCTTTTCACCATAGGACCACTTGACCAGGGCTGACTTTGAAAGTGAACAACAACAACTGCTGGTGCTGCTTCTACTACTACTGATGCTGCTACTACTGCTTTGAAAGAGTTGCTCCATAAGTGTACCGTTGTCGTTAGCAAAGGAAATAATTATTGATAATTACCAATAATTACTTCCTTTCATAATAACCAATGTTGCAGATGAGGAGATACTATTTTATTGATAACAATGCCACCAAAAAAAAAAAAGGTACATAATACAAATTTGTAACTAAAGTACAAGTCAGGACATTTTTGAGAGAAGGAGACAATAGATTAAATTAACTCTAGTATTAGACTGGTACTTATTTCATTCCCATCACCACCGCCACTCACACCAAAAGGCTGAAAGACACAGTTGACATCAACGGGATTTGAACTTTGAACATCATCATCATCACCATTTACAAAGAGCATTTACTAAGGCAGATTTTCTATGCCCAGATGACTTTCCACTGGGCAACCATCACCTGTTTCCATGCAAGGTAATATTTCCTCATGACCAGATATTTTTTTCTTTTTTGCAGAATAATGGAAATGAATGACACCACTTGTATAACAGTGACACTCATTTACAACTATCGTGATGTCAAAACAACGAGACATAATCATATAACATCATCCTTTAACATCCATTTTCCATGCTGGCATGGGTTGGATGGTTTAACAGGTTCTGGTGAGCTGTAGGGCTGCACTGAGCTCCAATGTCAGCTTTAGCATGGTCTCTACATCTGGGATGCACTTCTTAATGCCAATCACTTTACAGAATGTACTGGGTGCATCTTTTCATGCCAGTGACACTAGTGAAGTTGCCAAGTAACTTGCAAGGCAAGAAAAGAAATCTACCAAATCCAGTCACAAAGCAGCAGAAGACACTTGTCCAAGTTTAAAACAATATTAACTAAACACCACAAGATCAGTGCTCTATCGCTTATACTATCTATGATCCTCATGAAAAAAAAAAAAACTTGACTGATAAAGATGACAAAGATGTTGTTTTCACTTCATCACCATCATCGTCATCGTTTAACGTCCGCTTTCCATGCTAGCATGGGTTGGACGATTTGACTGGGGACTGGTAAACCAGGTGGCTACACCAGACTCCAATCTGATTTGGCAGAGTTTCTACAGCTGGATGCCCTTCCTAATGCCAGTGCATAGAAACGGGAAGTCTTTACAAATTTTTACATTTAATATAGAGTTGAAGCAAGTATTTTTAAAGAAGGATGCTTTCAATCACTATGAATTAGTTGTAGAACACAGGTTGCCAGTCAAGTAAACTGAAATAGACAAAATAATTCTTTCAAATTTTGGCATAGGGCCAGTGATTTAAAGAGAGTCAGTAAGTTGATTACGTCAACCCCAGTGTTTAACTGGTACTTATTTTATTAACGCTGAAAGGATAAAAGGCAAAGTTAACCTCTGTGGAATTAACTTAGAACATAAAGGGCTGAAAGACTGCCAGTATACTGTCTTATGAGGCAAACAAAATAATAAAATGTGCCATAACCCTTTTGGTTAACATATTTTTGTTACCGTGTTAGGCAGCGAGCTGGTAGAATGCTTAGCAGTATTTTGTCTGTCTGTTCTAAGTTCAAATTCTGCCGAATTTGACTTCGCCTTTCATCCTTTCAGGGTCAATAAATTAAATACCAGTCAAGTACTGGAGTTGATGTGATCAACTGTGATCAACAAATTCCAGGCCTTGTGCTTTTAGTAGTAAAATATTTGGAACATAAATGAAGATGAAATTTTGATGGAAGGTTTTTAGATCACTTCAAAGCAGGAAGATTGTATTATAGAGCCAGGGTTAGTCTCAGATGGGTTGATATCAAAAGAATTCACATTTGAGTCATTCAAATAACTCAAGCTAACAGGGGAGCTTTTACATGGCCATCCATCCAGCAAAGAATAGCATACATGTCTCCCCCTCCACTCCCTTCCCACCCCCAGGGTATTGCACACAAGAAAAAGCAGGATCATCACAGTTGGAAAGATGCTGACCATAAGTCTGTACTGGATTAAAAGACATCCATACACAAACAAAGGTAACAAAGTTTGGTTGATGCGTAAATAAAACTGAATAATAAATCAGGTGTAGGCATGGTTACGTGTTTCAGTAACTCGCTTTGCAACCACTTGGTTTCGGGTTCAGTCCCACTGTGCAGCACCTTGGGCAAGTGTCTTCTACTGCAACTCCAGGCCAACCAATGCCTTGTGAGTAAATTTGGCAACAGAGGTTGTGTGAAAGCTCATTATAAACAGATAGATAGCTAGAAACACACACACACACATATATATATGTGTGTGTGTGTCTTTGTATTTATTACCCCATTGCACTGCTCAACTGGTGTTGCTTTATGTCCCCGTAACTTAGCAGTTTACCAAAAGACAATGATAGAATAAGTACCAGACTTTAAAAAAAAAAAGCACTTGGATACATTTGTTCCACTGAAACCCTTTGAGGTACTGCCTCAGCAAGGCCACAATCCAATGACTCAAACAAGTAAAAGATAAAAGAGAAAAGATGGTAATTAAACAGCAAAACAATTTCTGACAATTACAGTGAAGTACTTACCATTATCTGAATGTATATAACCAGACAAAAGCAAAAGCTGGTTCTCCACTAACCCAGAACAGTGTTGCAGGAGGATATAGAGAGCTTTTGAAGAGAGACATATCTGAAATTTCCTACAAGTAAAACAGAGAAAAAAGAAACATTTTAATTCTTGAATTTTTACAACACTAACAATAATTTCTTAATTTCTTATTCAATTAAGAAATGACAATAATTTCTTAATTCCCTGGGGATTTCGTTTCCCAAGGCTTGAAATCCTGGGATTTTGATGGTGGAGTATGCCACATTCTTATTTTTGTTTAACCCTTTAGCACTGATTATGCATTTTGAGATTTCGGTGATGTGATTGCTTATTTATCAGAACAACATTGTAAGGTAGGTGTGAGAGACAAGATCTGCCCAGTTTCAAAAATAGCATCAAGAATATTTGGGCCTGATATTACTGGTTGAAATGCTAAAGGGTTAAACTGGCCGTATAGTCTACCTGATTTTACATTCAAACCAACCAGATCTAACTTTTCACACTTGCCCTACAATGTCATACAAAAAAAATTACAATTACATCATCACAATTTTGAAGCTATGAGATAATGCATGATTGATTCAAAACAATATGAATAAATAAATATTCTATTTGACAGAGCAATCTGAATGCGAGAAGGTTAAGGAACAATTAAAAAATACATTTGGTTTACTTAAATAAAAACTATAGTCTTTCTTCAGTACAATGATCTTTACATAACACTTGTGGTTTGTATCTAAATTTATTTTGTACAAAAGAGAATATTGTCAGTTGATTGATCTGACAACAGTATTGTATTGATTCTGTATCTTACGGTTTCTAACAACATAATATTTTCTTTTGACTGAGCATTAGTGTAGAGCATTTGAACCAGTCCCTGTTTATTACAGGTACAGAAGAGAAAGATGAAAAGGAAAGCTGGCCATGAAGGGACCTGAATTCAGAAAAAAAAGTGGGACAGATCTAAATATTGTTAAAGTGCATAATTTAATACTCTTCCTGCTAATACACCATTTCAACAACAACACTAATAACACCATCACTTCCACCAACACAGATAGCAGTAACATAAAAGCAAAAGCAAAAAAATATAGCCTAATGTGGGAGACTGCAAGTGCTAGTTTGACCTGCAAGAAATAGCAACCAAATTCCCTCAAATATACTCTACTGTTTCAAAAAACGGAGACACAACACACTAGACAATGTAGTCCCTGATATATAAAAAGCTAGGATGGCCACAGCTGGAACACCTTTTATCTCCATAGGTCTACACTCTCAGGGCTGACTCAGGACTAAACAACAACAAAAACAAGCCAGCAAGGGAGCCTGTATGTTGTTGCTGAACCTATTTAGAATAGGAACCATATTTCCCTCAAATCGCATCCTACTATGAGGGAGTGCTGAAAAGTTCCTGGTTTTAGGGTATCATGAAAGACCTGGCTGGAGGCCCAACCTTCTGAATTCTTTTACAGAGCTTAGAAAAACTGAAAGACTGCTGCAATAGGTGTGTGGATCTGAGAGGGGAATATGTTGAATAAAATCATAATTAACTGATCTTCCTGAATTTTCTTTTATCCAAAGCCAGGAACTTTTCAATGCCCCCTCATATGTCAAAAAAAGGGAAAGATATATAATATAATGTAGCCATAGTAACAATATAAGATGAAAAAATTAACTGCTCGGCACAAATGGTCACAATTGCAGTGTTTTTCCCATCATGTCTGCTCAACCAAGCCAAGTTTTGATCATTTTCCTTAAACAGCCCTTATTCAGCAGGATGGGCTACTTGACCTGAAGGAAATTCTAACTGGGCCCCACCTGCAAGGTCATGCACTGCTTATCTTGATATGAGGCTACCATGTTGTGCACACATCATTGTGATGTATGTGCCTGGTGTACCCTTATTAGACAGGTAGAAATGATAGGCATATTGGGCTTCAAATATTTGTATCCCAATGTCACTTTGATGGCATGCACTGCTCTCTCACTCAATAATAATAATAATAATATAGAAAGGATTGAGGTAACTCCCCCTGGAGATATAGAGTCAAAATTAAAAGAAGAGTGCCATTGTTCACTAGATAACAATGGCATTTCTATATTAACCAAAATGAAGTAGATTGACAAATTTATTTTTTGAACCAGTTGAAGACACACGAGATGTCGAAATATCGTTCACTAGATAACAATGGCACTGTTCTTTTAATTTTAATAATAATAATAATAATAGTAGTAGTAGTAGTAGTAGTAGTAGTAGTAGTAGTAGTAGTAGTAGTAATAATAATAATAATAATAGTTACCTGAAAGAAGATATATCGACATTAACTGCTGGACCTTGGCTGGCTCGATCCCAAAGAACAGTCCGAACACTGGGAAATTTCAGATCTTTCATTTCATTTCTATGTTATTATCAGAAGAGAAAGAAAAAAGTATTGTTAACTTAAGATCACTGAAAGATTGTTAAATTGGTAAATCAGTTATGAGAGGAGGGCGGGACAAATACACACATCACACACACACAGAGATAAATATAAAAACAGAGTCACTGAAAGCAAGGGACAGCAGTTTCCTTTTTAGTAAGGAGTAATTACTGTTATTCGTTAGCCCCAGGTCAGCTTTGACTGAACAGATCTATGATCTATGATCTATAATCCAGTCATGACCATCAAGTCTATTTCACAGTTTCAGTGCAACTAGGACCGTATTTTTCAATACAGACATCTGTTGTTCTAAGACAATAGATGTGATTTAAGCCTTTTGATACCAATCCGCTCAAGATTACTCTTGCTTTTTTGAAGTGATTTAAATTAAAACCTTACATCAAAGCTTCATGCTGATTTATGTTCCAAACACCAGCTTAATAACGACAAAGTTTATTTTAGCAAATCCATCGTTAATTTTAAAAATTAAGTGAAACAAAGGCAGTATATTTCAACAGAAATATGGTAACAAAAAGGTTAACAGAGATTTGCATGCTATTGCTAGCAAGTTGATTGAATACATTGAAGCTCCGTCACTGGCTTGAGTCAAAACAGTTAAATCAATAGGTAGGATGTTGGCCAGTTAGGCCAAAATTCAATTGTTTATATCTTATTGAGATTGTCATTCATCTCAACAACTTAAAAACCTAACTGTAAACAAGTTGTTGCTGTGATGGAGATGGGTTAGCATCATAACTCCTTTCAGCTACATGAGAGAGCTCCACTGAAGACCTGGTCTGTATATAGTATGTCCAAAATGAAATACATCGCAGTAATTCCTCTTATTGCTCTCTCTCTCTCTCTCTCTCGGCTTGACATTATAAAGCAGTGGTTCTCAACCATGTTTTGCCTTTGGACCCTTTGATTCCTATTTTACTAGGGTGGACCCCCATAGCTATTCAATGTTTAAAAAAATCCTATTATTAAATCTCTAAAATTAAATATTATTAGGAATCGTATAAAAAATATGCTAAAATATTTTGTGTATGGTAGAAGTATAACCAATTTATTGCACATAAATTTTAACAACAAAATCTTACCTGCACCCCTGTTGAGAGTCACAACTGTAAACCAACAGAATCTTAACTGAAATTAGTGCTACCCCTGCTTACAGTAATGAACCATGCTACCCTATAGTAAGTATCTACTTCAAGCTGTGTGAACTCAGCTGTTGCATTAAATGTTCAAGTCATGAACTGGTAGGTAACCTCACAGCTGATAACGTACTGATGTTGCTCACTCAGCTATCTGCAATATATGATGTGTCATTATGGGGAAATACATATCACTACTTACTCAAGGGTACCTCTACGTAGTTGCTCAATTGCTAGAAATAGTAACCACATTGCCCTCAAACTACACTTTACTGTATAAAAATAAAGGAAGAACACATTGAGAAGATATCCTCTTATATACACTATATACATTTATACATACATTGGACATGGAGTCTTATATAAACACACTGGACAAGAGTAGTCATATCAATATATACATTTATATACACATCAGATAGATGTAGTCATATATATATATACATATATATATTTGACAGGAAGGACAATAAAAGAAAGAAAGAGACCTCGATATTATGCAAATAGAGGAATTTTTATCTGTAAAAAAATGTGACACTTATTCAGTAGCCATGATAAAACTCTGAGTTTCGGATGCCAGGGTGGGAGCCCATGCCAACATCTCTTCAGTTATCCGGCCATTTGACACAGGAATTTTCAATTGGCCGGATAACTGAAGAGATGTTGGCGTGGGCTCCCACCCTGGCATCCGAAACTCGGAGTTTTATCATGGCTACTGAATAAGTGTCACATATTTTTACAGATATATATATATATATATATATATACACACACACACATAATGGACAAATGTAGTTATATATACACTATATACACTTATATACACCTTGGACAGAAAAAGTCTTATATACACTATATGCACTTATAAACACACAGGACAGACATAGACATATACATTATGCCTGAAAAGGCAGGAGGGCACAGATGGCAGCAAAATGACTAAATGGGTAAGTCAGTGAAATAGTGGCTTATGGGCAATAAATTCAAACACTCTACTGACGTTCTGTTATACTTCCGGAGATATATTTTACATTGTCTAAGTTCACTTGGCTATCAGGAATTAATACCAGATTATCTGGGATTGTTACATGCACTAAACTGGCATCTAATCTAAGAGAGAAATAATGGTGGGGGGTATCTTTTGTCCACATAACATCAGAAAAAGTGAAAGCTGGTGCTTAACTTAGGTTTCTAGCTTCCAATATATTTGGGAAGGCAAATATATTTTCACTGGTATGCACAAGCATAGCTGAGTAGTGAAGAAGTTTGCTTCCCAACCACGTGGGCGCAGGTTCAGTACCAGTGAGTAGCATGTCTTGAGTAAGCGTCTTCTACTATAGCTCCAGTCTGACCAAAGCCTTGTAAGTGAATTTAGTAGATGGAAACTGAAAGAAGCCCAATGTGTGTGTTTATGTCTCCTTGTCTTGACATAACATGATGAATGTAAACAAGTGTCACTGTTATACAAGCAGTGTCATTCATTCCCAATATTCTATGAGTATATCTGACCATAGGGAAATATTACTTTGCTTGGAAACAGGTAAGAGTGAGCATCAGGAAGGGCATCCTTCCATAGAAAATATACCTCAATAAACTCTATCTGACCCATGAAAGCATGGAAAAGTAGATGTTAAAACAATGATAATGATGAGGAATATGACTAAAGTATCTGATACCATCTGGAAATTAGCATCTTATCAGCAGCTAAACCAGCAATCTTTAATCTGTCTGACACCACTTTTGGTTCTATTCAAACAATAGGGCCTTTTGCTTTAACATATTTTAAAATTAAAACTTTCTTTTGATATTTTATGTCAGAAGCTCTTATTCACAATGCTTGTGACATCAGCTAAACTATAAACAAATTAGTTATTTTACAAAATCCCTCTATTTTCTTGATCAGTTTCACAATCACCAACATCAGTTTAATTATTCGCTTTCCCATGCTCGAAAATATCAGACAGAATTTGTTGAGACAGATTTTCTATGACTGGATGCCTTTCCTGTCACAAACCCTCACCTGTTTCCAAACAAGATAATATTTCCCAATGGTCCGACAGACATGTTTTCACAGAAGATTAGAAATGAACGATGCTGATTGTATGATGGTGACACTTATTTACATTTCTTACAACTACCATGCTATGTCAAGATAAGAGACACACACACACACATACAATGGGTTTCTTTCAATTTTCATCTACCAAACCACTCACAAGGCTTTGGTCAGTCCCGAGGTGTCATAAAGTGGGACTGAACCTGAAACTACATGGCTGGAAAGTGAACTTCTTAATCATGCATTCAATAGTAATCACGAAAAAAAAAAAAAAAAAAACACATTAAACTATTTCGTGATTACTAACATTCAATAGTAATCACGAAATAGTTTAATGTGGCCAGATGAAATAGTTTAATGTGGCCCAGTTAACTATTTTGTTACCATTTTTCTGTTGAAATACACTATTTCCATTTCAATCAATCTTAAAATCATGAAGAATTTTGTAAAACACTTTTGTTAAAATTAAGCTGGTAATGGAACATAAATTAGCTTGAAGTTTTGATAAACAGTTTTAATTCAGATCAATCTAAATAAAAAATTTAGTATCATTGAACCAGGGGCAATAAATCTCAGGTGGGTTTGTACAAAAGGGTTAAAGTTTCATACTAGCTCACACTGAACTTTAAATTAAAAGACCAAACTTACTAACAGACTCTGCCGTCTGTGTTTTCTTGCAACATATAAGTTCTATTTTATATGTGAACTACATGAAAAAGTGACATTAATCCTTTGCGTTTCCAAAGCATTTTTGTAAGTTTATCTTAGGTGTCAATGCTTGTTATCGACTTTAATTAGCACTTGTTTTATATTTTCTGACTAGTATAAAGCTTTCATTTCATAAGTCCCAAGATACTTTGGTAATTGAAAAGAAATCAGATATATTGTATGATGATGCATGGAAGCCAGAGAAATATATTCTGTGTTTCACGTGTAACACATGAGACAGGGAAAGGGTTAAAAGCTGAGCATCATATTGGTTTCAAATTTTGCTACAAGGCCAGTAATTTCGGGAAAGGGGTAAGTCGATTACATCAACCCTAGTGATCAACTGGTACTTATTTTATCAACCCCGAGAGGATGAAAGGCAGTGTCAACCTCAGTGGAATTTGAACTCAGAACACAAAGACAAACAAAATGCCACTAAGCATTTCGTCCAGCACAGTGATGATTCTGTCAGTTTGCCAACTTGTTGACCATTATAATATTACTGTCTCTGAAAAGACAGCAAGCTGGCAGAATCATTATTATACCAGGCAACATGCTTAGCAATATTCCGTCCATTCTTTATTCTTTTATTTGTTTCAGTCATTTGACTGCGGCCATGCTGGAGTATTGCCTTGAAGGGTATGTCGAACAAATCAACCCCAGGACTTATTTTTTAAGCCTAGTACTTATCCTATTGGTCTCTTTTTTTATTGAGCAAGCAATCTACATCCAACACACAAGATGTGAACTTTCTTGTTTATGAGGGAACTTCTACAACAGAGGCTGGAGAACTCTTTGTCTACATGTGAAATTTGGTCTGCATGCTAATTTTAAACTGTCCCCTGATAAAATTTGTAAACAGAAAAAAAAAACATACAGAAAAATGTTTAAACCTTCAAACCAAAACAAATATAAGTTCTATACCCATGAACTTTTATAAGATTAAGGTCGTAGGCATAGGTATGTGGTTAAGAAGTTTACTTCCTAACCACATGGTTTGGAGTTCAATCTCACTGTGTGACACCTTGGACAAGTGACTTCAACTGTAACCTTGGGACAACCAAAACCTTGTAAGTGGATTTCATAGACAGAAACTGAAAGATGTCCATCATATATGCATACATGTGTGTGTGTGTGTGTGTTGCCTTGTTTTGATATCATGTGATAGTTGTAAATGAATGTCACTGTCATACAAGCAGTGTTGTTCATTTCTAGTATTCTGTGAAAACATGCCTGGCTATGGGGAAATATTACCTTTCTTGGAATCAGGAGAAGGTTGACAACAGGAGGGGCATCTGCCCATAGAAAATCTGCTTCAATAAACTCCATCAGACCCATGCTAGCATGGAAAAGTGAAAAATAAAACGATGATGATGATGATGGGGATAATGATGTTAATGTAAGTTTCATAATTCTCTTCAATACAGATGTACCCCCTTCCTAGTCTTATGCATTTGCAATTCACTGCAGTTCTAAAAAGACCTCATCTCTACTCTAAACAATTGCTCGACCAACAAGAAATAGCAGCCAAATCTTTCTCGAATCACACCCTACCAGCTTAAGAAAGGAAACAGACACAGAACACACACACATGTATATATATATATATATATATATATATATATATATTGCCAAAATATTAGTGTCAAGCAATGTTTAGGCATATATATATATATATATATATATATATATATATATATATATGCACACACACACACACATACAACTTGCTTCTTTCAGTTTCCATCTACCAAATCAATTCACAAGGACTTGGTTGGCCGGAGCCTACAGCAGAAGATACTTGCCCAAGGCCCAAGGTGCCACACAGTGGGACTGAACACAGAACCATGTGGTTACAAAGCAAACTTCTTACCACAGCCACATTCAATAAAAATTAAACATAACACCAAAAGTAATTAGTCATCGCCATGGGAGCCCTTTTGTAAGGAATTATCTAAACAATGCATTAAACAAAATACACCTTTTTCCCCAGACGTTTTATCACTTTAAATAGTTCTCTCTTTCTCTCTCTCTCTCCCTCTCCTGTCCCTACATCAGTCTATACATCCATCAAAAATACCGTCATTGTGCACCCCTAACAACCAAATAATTAGGTTCTACAGCTTTTAACAAGTCTGTTTGCTTGATTGATCAATTAATTGATTGATTGTTTCAATGCCCGCTCTGGTTTCTCAGTAACTGCAGAAGCTAGGATATAATTTTTGTTTTTGCCTTCAGAAATTTTGGTTTTCTACAAAGTTATTTGCATATCAACTATGCAGCTCAGTTCTCTTTCCCTTTCTATTTCTCTCTCTCTTTCTCTCTCTCCATTTAGCTTGTCAACTGTTTGGTAAATGAGCAACAGGATATGTGTAGAAAATTTTAATCAGTTGCCTCAAAACCAAAATGCAATAGAAATACATTAGCACACATAATTAACATAGTAACAACATACTTTTGTTGGATATTGACAGCTACATTATTTAGTAACATGAAACACAGAGAAATACTGAGCCTGATTTTTTTTTTTTTAACTTGTTTCAGTCATTGAACTGCAGCTATGCTGGGGCACTCCCTTGGAGGGTTTAGTCAAACAAATTGACCCCAGTATTTAATTCAATGTCTGGTATTTATTCTATCGATCACTTATGTCAAATTAAGTTATGGAAACATAAACAAGTCGACACTGGTTGTCAAGCGTTGGTGGAGGACAAACACAATACAAACACAAAAATATACAAACAGATATATATATATATATATATACATTTTTTTACACATATACATAAATATACATAGATGTATGTATGTAAGAAGCTTTCTTCCCAACCACATGGTTCCAGATTCGGTCCCACTGCACGGTACCTTTGGCAAGTGTCTTCTACAATAGCGTCGGGCTGACCGACGCTTTGTGAGTGCATTTGATGGGTGGAAACTGAAAGAACCCCAACGAATATATATATATATATATATATATATATATATATATATATATATATATATATATACATACATATATATATATATATATATATATATATACATATATATATATATATATATATATACATATATATATATATATATATATATACATATATATATATATATATATATATATATATATATATATATATATATATATATATATATATATATACACATATATATATATATATAATGTAAATATCTGTGTATGTGTGTGTGTTTGTGTCTGTGTTTATACCCCCATCACCACTTGACAACCAGTGTTGGTGTGTTTATGTCCCTGTAACTTAGCAGGTCAGCATAAGAGACCAATGGAATAAGTACTAAGCTTAAAAAGAAATAAGTCCCAGGGTCAATTTGTTCGACGAAATCCCTTCAAGGCAGTGCTCCAGCATGGCAACAGACAAATGACTGAAACAGGTAAAAAAATAAAAGAATATATGTATATGTATACAGGTAGTGAGCTGACAAAATCGTTAACACACTGGGCAAAATATTTAGCAGTATTTAATCTATCTTTACGTTTTGAGTTCAAATTCCAATGAGATTGACTTTGCAGAGGCAATGTAATCAACTTAATTACTCCTCAGTCAGAATGTAAAAACTGCATTTCCATGTCAAGCCAGTGTGTGACAGAATTGGCTCATCAAACCAGTATGATCTCAGTGGAGATCCTGCTCAATCCTTCCTCCTGCTGTGGACTGAACATAGGCAATCCAATCCAAAAACTGTATATACATATGTACAGACACACACACACATACTTACATATATATATATAAACACACAAACACATATTTACCTATATATATATATATATAAACACACAAACACATATTTACCTATATATATATATATATATATATATATATATATATATATATATATATATATATACATATATATATATATATATATATATATATACATATATATATATATATATATATATATATATATATATATATATATATATATATATATATATACATATATATATATATATATATATATATACCGGAGTAAGCACATGAAATGTGCAACAAGGTGGAAAAAAGAGTACTCAAATACCAGAGGTAGAGTAATATGCTTTATTTAAAAGCAGCAGAAATATAACAAAAGACTGTTACTCTGAGTTTCACGTTCCCGTTCATCAGGAAAACTGTCCGATGAACGGGAACGTGAAACTCAGAGTAACAGTCTTTTGTTATATTTCTGCTGCTTTTAAATAAAGTATATATATATATATATATATATATATATATATATATATAACACACACATATATATATATATATATATATATATATATATATATATATATATATATGCAAAGTGCTAAAAATGAAAATAAAAATATATATAATCATCCAACATTGTGACTACTTTGTTATTCACAATACATATATACATATACACACACACACACACACATATATATATATACATATACACACACCTATACATATATATATCATCATCATCGTCTTTTAACGTCTGTTGTCCATGCTGGCAGGGGTTGGATGGTTTGACCAGGGCTGGTAAGCTGAGGGGCTACACCAGATTCCAGTCAGATTTGGCATAGTTTCTACAGCTGCATCCCCTTCCTAATGCCAACCAACCCAAGAGTGTAATGGGTGCTTTTACATGCCACCAGCAGAGGTGCCAGTTGCGTGACACCAATAATACTATTATGGATCACCACTTCTCAGAGATAAAAATGAGTTTGCATGGGACCAAAACCCCTACCTAGAAAAAAAATAAAAAGTTAGTGAAGTATTAATGAAAATTCAAAACCAACAGGACCTGGGAGAAGAAGGCCTTCCCTCAAAGGAAACATGACATGGTGCAACGAAATCCAAAAGGAAGATGCAAGGCAGACGCCCCTTCTGACCACCTGGGGAAACTCACAAGGGAGACACTCTAACAGTAGCTGGAGGTGGGGTACTGAAACACAGCTGAAAAAGCAAGGGTCCAAATAGAGAGAAGCAAAAATGACACCCCAGAGTCAAGCACACTAGAGGAAAATAGGTGTCAATGGCCTATGCTCCGTAGGAAGCAAAGGGCAAAACTAAGCAAGTATAATTTGACTTTATATAAATGATAACAAGTATCACTAAATGGCACACACACATAATAGAGCTACACACACATACTTATTGATAAAATAAGTAGGTGACTGGAATGAGTAGTAGAAATCAAGTAAATGCTTTAAGACAGTACCCCAATATGATTGCAGTTCAATGACTAAAATCAATAAAACTATATATATATATGTTTGTGTGGGTAAAGGCATAGCTGTGTTGTAAGAAGTTTGCTTCCCAACCGCATGATTCTAGGTTCAGTCTCACTGCATGGCACCTTGGACAAGTGTCTTCTACTATAGCCTCAGACCAACCAAAGCCTTGTGAGCAGCTTTGGTGGACTGAAATTGAAAGAAACAGGTGTCTTCTACTATAGCACAGGTAGATGGAAACTAAAAGAAGCCCATCATATGTGTGTACACATGCATATATTTGTGCCTATTGACATTATGCAGTAGTTGTAAACAAGCATCACTATCATAGAAAAGCACTCCAGCCATAACCATCCCATCTTTTTGTATATCAGAGACTACATCATCTTCCTTTTTTTTCTTTCGGGGAACTTAGCTGCTATGTTTAGCAGATCAAGTGACTACACAGAGGCTCCTAATATGTCAATATACTTCTAAATTACAATATAAAGACAGAACCAGTTAAAAGTTGGATAAGATCATCTTGTCAAATTTAGTTGCATTGCTTTATATTGATTTAACCCTTCAGCATTCAGATTAGTCTGTCAAATGTAACGCTTATTTATTCACATAGTTTTGAATTAATCATGAGATTTTGATGATGTGATTGTATATATTTTTAGAATGACAATGCAGGGCAGGTGTGAGAAGCCTAATCTGGCTGGTTTGATCATACAATAGAAAATGTTTAGGCCAGATACGGCCAGTTTAAATGCTAAAGGTTTAAAATCCCTCCAAGGCTGACTGTCTTTCATTCTCCTGTGAGTAAATAAAATAAGTACCAGACAAGAATTGAAACAGATTTAATCAACTTTGTCTCCTAAAATGTTTTACCTTCTCCTGATGTTAGAAACTTATATAACTCTCCTAAAACTAGATCCAGAGATGTAGACAGTAACAGCAGAGTTGAGCAGGTGATTTGGTGGTTCATAAGAGGTGCAGCAATATCAAAGGAAGGTTAACTAGGAAGATAGTTTTTGTGTGTGGCAGATGCACAGGGACAATAAACACCAAAGATGTACAGAAAACAGTTTCCATCACATACCAGGGGGAAAAACTAAAAGCAGTAAATAACTGCCATTACCTAGGTGACCAAGTCAGTAGCGGGAGTGGATGCTCTGAGAGCGTAACTGCTAGAATAAGAATAGCCTGAGCAAAGTTCAGAGAGCTCCTACCTCCGCTCGTAACAAAGGGCCTCCCCTTCAGAGTGAAAGGTAGACTGTATGATGCATGTGTGCGAACAGCCATTCTACACTGTAGTGAAACATAAGCTGTGACTGCTGAGGACATGCATAGGCTTGAAAGAAATGAAGCTAGTATGCTCCACTGGATGTGTAATGTCAGTGTACAGACATGACAGAGTGTAAGCGCCCTGAGAGAAAAGTTGGACATAAGAAGCATCAGATGTGGTGTGCAAGAGAGACGGCTGCCCTGGTATGGTCATGTGTTGCATATGGATGAAGAGAGCTGTGTGAAGAAGTGTCACACCTTAACAGTGGAGGAAACCTGTGGAAGAGGTAAACCCAGGAAGACATGGGATGAGGAGGTGAAACACAACCTTTGAACGCTGGGCCTCACAGAGGCAATGACAAGTGACCAAGACCTTTGGAGATATGCTGTGCTTGAGAAGACTTGACAAGCCAAGTGAGATCATAGCCGTGGCCAATGCCAGTGTCACATAACTGGCCCGTTTGAAAGTATACTTCAATCGTCAAGCAATATGCTATGCTTGAAAAGACCAACTGAGTCAAGTGAAATCGTAGTTGTGGCCAATGCCAGTGCTGCCTGACTGGCACGTATGTCAGTGGCACGTAAAAAGCACCACTTGAGTGTGGTTGATGCCAGTGTCGCTTGACTGACTCCCATGCCGGTGGCACGTAAAAAACACCATTTGAAAATGGTTGATGCTAGTGCCGCCTAACTGGCCCCCATGCCGGTGGCATGTAAAAAGTACCAACTACACTCTCAGAGTGGTTGACATTATGAAGAGCATCCAGCTGTAGAAACCTTGCCAGATCAGATTGGAGCCTGGTGCAGCCTCCTGGCTTGCGAGTCTTCAGGCAAACCATCCAACCCATGCCAGCATGGAAAGCAGACTTAAATGATGATGACGATGATGGCTTCTGCGTCTGTTTTGTGTCTATGGTCAGAACAATTAACTGATACAGCTCACTCCATGTGGCTGTATATACGTGGAATAACTCACTGCTGTTAGCAGCAGCAGCAACACTGTAATTAACTAGTTGTGTTAACCAGACATTCCAAGTTCAAATCACACTAGGAAAGTAGCTTAGAGATGGAAAGGGCTCCACCAGACTAGTCTAACATGCTCTGGACCTGTTAGGGGCAATCTGCAGCCCACAAGATTTTCCAAATGGCATGCCTAATGTAAAATTACGTCGAATCTTTTAGTAGTGCAACTCTGCTCTTGATGAGTCATGTCATATGCATCCCCCTCAAAAAATATTGCCCTATGCCTGTTCTAGATCCACAATATAAAAATGAAATCTTCAGTGATACCCCAATAACCCAATGCATTTTCAAACATCCTAGAACTAGTGTATCCTACAAAAAAAAAAACTCATATGGAAACTGAAATAAATTAACACTTACACAACCTTATGCTGTAAATATCATTTCCTATTCTATTCATCAAAAGTAAAGATTACAATATAGAAATGAGAGACTATTTGAAAACCAATTTAAATAACAGCCTCTATCAGTTGCCATTTTTAAGGCTAAGAATTTAAAATAGAATTTTTTCATTATTCAAAACAAGTAACCTCATTAGGCGCAGGAGTGGCTGTGTGATAAGTAGCTTGCTTACCAACCACATGGTTCCGGGTTCATTCCCACTGCATGGCAACTTGGGCAAGTGTCTTCTACTATAGCCTCGGGCTGACCAAAGCCTTGTGAATGGATTTGGTAGACGGAAACTGAAAGAAGCCCGTCGTATATATGTACGTATACATATATATATATATATATATATATATGTATGTGTGTGCATATGTTTGTGTGTCTGTGTTTGTGCCCCCAACATCGCTTGACAACCGATGCTGGTGTGTTTACGTCCCCGTAACTTAGCGGTTCGGCAAAAGAAACCGATAGAATAAGTACTAGGCAGCTAAAGAATAAGTCCTGGAGTCGATTTTCTCGACTAAAGGCGGTGCTCCAGCATGGCCGCAGTCAAATGACTGAAACAAGTAAAAGAGTATATGACAAAGTACACAAAGTGCAGATTGTAGCATGTCTTACTATTTATGCTGCAGCTATGAGTAACACCAAAGTCTTTCATTTAAAATGTAAATACTTTTAGAACCTAAACTAGTTTTTAGGGGCTTTTGCTTTACCTTGTCATTACGTATTTAAGTAGATAAAAAATTATAATCCTACCCTAGATACACTGCCAGTCTATCTCATGTAACATTCCCATGGTATCTATTTTCAACAGCTAGATGAACTGAGACCGAAGTAGAATTAAATGTACCAGTTAAATACACAATGAAATGTTTGGAGTGGATTTGAACTCAAAATCTTTGAACTCAAAATTTAATACCACATCCACTAAACCAGTGTTTCACATAAGGGATGGGAAAAGCCTACGAGAATTCAAAAGAAGGTAGACAAATTGCTGTGTTTGATCGAGTTAATATGGTTTTAAACTTTTTAAACTTGTCAATACCATGACAAAGAAAGAACTATATGGATGCAAATTCTATTTTATATTTTCTTTTATAAAGGGCAGGGGTGTACCCAGAGCGAGTGCCACCCGGGGCAACCTTTGAGTTTCCCCTTGACAGATCTCCAAACATATACAGACTTATACAGCAAACCCGAAAGTACCGACCCAGTAAAAACGTTGCCTAGGCTGACAATCTCACTCATAACGCACTGGTTAATAAAGGGGGACGTCAAAAATTACCCCCTTTTTTTTAAGGGTGTGCTGATATTTGTCAGCGTGAGAATCTCAACACCAAGCAATTTCATTTTCGGTGTTCGATTATCTATCAGTGTATCAGTGTTCGAACAGCACAGGACAGTGTTACTCAGCAATAACTCGATAACGAAGTATTTGTATCGAAATTTCTCAGTGGAAATGTCAGTAAATATATAACTGTGATTGATTAATAATGCGAGTACAAAAGTTTGGCATTAAATTGAACAGTTAACATTAACAGATTAAATCACACGAGAGTATTGATTTAAAGTTGACTTGCATTGTTTGTTACCCTGAGAAATGGCTTCGTGACTAGTTTCAAAGAAATCAATATTATTAAGAGATTTCATACAATTAAAAAGGGTAGAAGAGACACAGTTATAAGAAAAGGGTACTCACAGTGCAAAGACACAGCGCAGATGATTAATAATATCAATCGAAAATAATAATAATAATAATAATAATAATAATAATAATAATAATAATAATAATAATAATAATAAAGAATTAAAAAAAAAACTTACTCAAAAGAGCTAAGCCCTTAATGCATTGGAATGTTAGCTGTAGCTTTTATTTATGGTTAGTTAGATTACTATAATGGTATCCAACATGAAATTTTGGCAGTGATCCAAGATCTACAAAGGTCAACTTACATAATTGAAAAAGAAAATTCTAATCAAAATTATGATAATCACGAAAGAAAACAATAATATTGCTTTTATCATTCGATTTTTCTTTTCACAATTAACGTTGTTGCTGTTTTTATTATTATTATTATTATTATTATGTAATCTATAAGTGATCACTGAGAACTTGCGTGGAAATAATTACGACTCCCACAGGTAGTGAATTAAAATATAGACAACTAACCACTATCTATAAACCATTTCGTTCGTTTATTAGTACTTCTTTTTATGACTCTTTGATAAAACGATTAAAGCAATGAAATAAATTTAAGATACATACGCCATAAAGAGCAACAAGTGCTGCAGAGTAAAAATCTACGTTCCCGGCGAACACAGTTCGTCGGTATACGGTTTCGATTCCTTGTTGAAGCCATATCACGTTACTTTAAGTCGATAATGCCCCCATTAAGATAGGCATAAACATGACAATATCCTATTTGAACTATCCATCATAAATCTGAGTCCTTGTGACCGTGCTGCAAATCAATAACTGTCAGATAGCTATCGAGTTTCCTTCCCGAGGTTGAATATTTTAGCCCGACTGAAAGTTGAGACCGAAAGTGTCAAACGATATTGAAAAGAAAATAATTTACTCTGCAGCGAGATGGACATCACCCACTCTGCCCTCGATCGTCCGAGAAATATGCAAACATTCGATTTTTTTCTTTCTTTACTTCTGCGTGAATGCGGCGTGTGTGCGTGTGTGTGCTTGCGCGTGAGTGACTATGACAGGAGAGAGGGAGAAAGAAGAGAGCGAGGGAGAAAGATGAGAGGGAGGGAGAGAGATTTGAATAACGCATTCACTGGTATGGAAGGACTTCAAAAGAATGCGAACGAATTGTGTGCGTGTGTGTGTGCGCGCGCGTGTGTGTACATGTTTACACGTGTATGTATGTATGTATATGTTTACATGTGTATGTGAGTGTGATTAATTACCTAAAGTCATACAAGCAACGAAAGCCACACAAAAAAAAAAAAAAAAAAAGGTTGGATGATTCTGCCGAACACAAAGACAACAAGAATTCAGAAATCATGAGGTAAAACAAAAGAGAGAGAGATAGATAGATAGAGAGATAGAGAGAGAGAGAGAGAGAGAGAGAGAAGTAATAACAACAACAACAAAAATAATTATAAAGGATGTGTGTCCCTGTAGCAATGATTGAACGAGTCGAAGCATGTTACATCAACACATTACGGGGGACACTCGTCTGCGAGAGATTAAACAGCATCAAGTAAAATGATATATCAACACATATACATACACACATGCATATATCTATGCGTGTGTGTATATATATATATGTGCGTGTATGTATGTATATATATATATATATATATATATATATATATATATATATACACATACATACATACACACACACGCGCGCGCGTATTTCTATGCATCATATCTTTTTCAATCAGCTGACTGCGGCCATGCTGGGGCACCGTCTTGAAGAATTTTTCGTCGAATGAATAAACTCAAATACTTTTATTTTTTTAATCCTGGTACTTATTCTGTCTCTTTTGCTGAACCGCTAGGTTACGGGGACGTAAACACACGAACACCAGTCGTCAAACGGTGGGGGGGGGGCAAACACAAATACACACATACATGCATACATACAATAATACATATACGACTCAGGGTTCAGACCCACAGTGTGGCACCTTGAGCAAGTGTTTCTACTATAGCCTCAGGCCAATCAAAGCCTTGAGTAGATTTGATAGATGGAAACTGAAAGAAGCCTGTCATATATATATGTATATATATATCTATGTGTGTATGCCTTTATGTCTGTGTTTGTCGCCCCCACCACCACCACCACCACCACCACCACAGATTGACAGCTGATGCTGGTGTGTTTATGTTCCCGTAACTTAGAAGTTCAGCAAAGAAGATTGATAAAGTAAGTACCAGCTTTAAAAATAAAAAGTACTGAGGTCAATACATTCAACAAGGTTTTGGTCAGTCCGCAGCTATAGTAGAAGACACTAGTCCAAGGTGCCATGCTGTAGGACTGAGCCCAAAGCCATGTCGTTGGGAAGTAAGCATATTTATACTACACATATACATCCTATACCCACACATATAAACATATATATATATATATATATATATATACACATACAGTAATCCCTTGACTATCATGAGTGTTATGTTCCAAAACCCCTTGTGATAGGTGAAAATCCGCAAAGTAGAAACAGTACTGTACTGTATATATATATTTTTTTTTTTTTTTTTTCATAATTTGTACTTATTTATTTTATTATAAATGCAAAACAACACCACGGAGGAATCAACGCAAGCTTAAATAATAAACTGTAACAGGTGAACTGCAACATGGCAAGGGATTTTTTTGCTTGGTTAACTCTAAGACCCTTCAATTCTAGCATTTAATTTCATAAAAAAATTCCAGTTAATAGAATTATGGGAGGTATTTGGTATTTGGGACCCTTCCTTTCTCAAAACCAAAAATGTAGTAAATCTTACTCATTGTATATGTGTATACATATATATCCCACCTGTATTCTTGAGATATTCTTTTGCTTTGTAAAATTTCTTCTCATCTATTCATTTGATTATAATACACCAAGGGGATTTACGATTTGTTGGACACCCTACAGTATACCAACAATATACTGTTCAAAGTTACGCTTGATTTGGACCAGCCCCTTAGGCACTAAATACACATAGGTTTAGTTTTCTCTGTGTACACAACTGAAATATCCTATCTGATATTTTGACTCTCACCAACCAGAGGTCAGAAAAACAGAGATTACCCGACCCTGTCTGGTGCATACCTTTTCAAGTACTTGATTCTACCTGAATCCTCATCATGTGAGTGTGTGTGTGCCACATAAAAAGCACCCAGTACATTCTCTGGAGTGGTGGGCGTTAGGAAGGGCATCCAGTCATTGAATCCAAGCCAAAACAGACTATGGAACTTGGTGTAGCTCCTGATCTTGACAATTCTTGTCAAGCTGTCCAACCCATGCCAGCATAAAAACAGGTGTTAAATGTTGATGATGATGATGATACACAACATACACACACACATCTCGATGTGAAAAAAAAGATATGTTAAATATATGTTGTAGTCATTCAGAATTGATGATTAAATCCATCATTACTCAGAGCACCTCAGTGGAACTCCTGTGTTTAGAGGAGAGGAGCACTCTGTCGGTTACAACAACGAGGAACCCAGCTGATACAATCAACAGAACAGCTTGCTCGTGAAATTAACGTGCAAGTGGCTGGGCACTCCACAGACACATGTACCTTCAACGTAGTTCTCAGGGAGATTCAGCGTAACACAAAGTGTGACAAGGCCAGCCCTTTGAAATACAGGTACTACTCATTTTTGCCAGCTGAGTGGACTGGAGCAACATGAAATAAAATGTCTTGCTCAAGGACACAATGCATTGTTGGGAATTGAACTTACGACATTACAATCATGAGCCGAATGCCCTAACCACTAAGCCACTCCTGTGTAACAATTGATCGAATCATCAACTTACAAAAAGACTATTCAATACCTTCCAAAAAGCACACATGGTGTGTATTGGTATCGATGATGTAAATATATCACAGTACATGGTTGGAGTACAAGCATTTTAAAGTCAATGCATGCGCATATAGCTTGGTGAAGAGTTACAAAAATTCACACACCTGCTGTCGTGGCTTAATGATCAAAGGTGTTACAAATGTCACAGTCTCATCATTTTGTATATAAGGATTACATTTTCGATTATGTTCTTTTTAAAATGAAAACAAAACAAAAGAACAGTAGGGTTTGATTTGAGGGAGATTTGGTTTGTGTTATTTCAAGCAACTGCATACAGACAGACACTTTTGTTGGGCCTGGCTCCATTTGAGACAAAGATAGTACCTTGAGTCAATGAAAAAGAACATTAAGTAGTTTCTTGGATTTGTTAGAAATAACAGCCAAATCCCCCCATCATACACATTGTACTGCTCTTCAAAAAAGGAGAAAAACTTTTTGAAATACTGTAGTTCTAGATATACCATGCCTGAATATCTCTGGAACACCTTTAATCAAAAGGTAGGTCATTACTCAATCAAGACTGACTTGTCACAAATAACAAGAACAAAAGTGTACTAAACCAAGGTCACAGATGGTTGTCAAGACTTAGTAACCACACGCCTACACACAGGCAACTAAACTATAGTTTTAGTTTCATTCTATTTCATTCTAGACAACTCAGAGTAGTAAACACAAACAGTAATTGCAATAAATATTTCAGTTATTTCTTAAGTTGTTGTTGTTGGCACTCCGTCGCTTACGACGTCGAGGGTTCCAGTTGATCCGATCAAAAGAACAGCCTCCTCGTGAAATTAACGTGCAAGTGGCTGAGCACTCCACAGACACGTGTACCCTTAACGTAGTTCTCGGGGATATTCAGCGTGACACAGTGTGACAAGGCTGACCCTTTGAATTACAGGCACAACAGAAACAGGAAAAAATAGTGAGAGAAAGTTGTGGTGGAAGAGTACAGCAGGGTTCGCCACCATCCCCTGCCAGAGCCTCGTGGAGCTCTTAGATGTTTTCGCTCAATAAACACTCACAACGCCCGGTCTGGGAGTCAAAACCGTGATCCTACGACCGCGAGTCCGCTGCCCTAACCATTGGGCCATTGCACCTCCACATTTCTTAAGTATACCATCAAATACAAGTGTGATGTTGGTTATATAAAATGCAGACAATTACTTTTAACCTTTTTGTATTTAAACCAGCCATGTCCAGTCAAAATAACCTATTTTATCTTCAAACCAGACAGATCTGGGTTCTCACACTTACCCTACAATATAACTCTAAAAATAAATAATCACGTCATTGAAATCTCAAAGCTACAAAAGTAATGCATTAATAAATAAGCATTTCATTTGACAGAAAAATCTGAATGTTAAAAACTTAAACCTTTTGACACCAAACTCCCTGAGACTGTCCCTGGTTCTAGGATACAAAATTTATATTTTAAAGTGATCAAAGATAAAACTTTCCATATGTTCCAAATACCAGCTTTATAACGACAAAATTAATCTACTAAATTCTTCATTTTGTTAATTAATTGAAACCCGTTGATCGTTTACTAACGTCGCCTCCCTGACACTTGTGCCAGTGGCACGTGAAAAGACATTCGAGCAAGATCGTTGCCAGTGCCGATGGACTGGCTCCTGTGCAGGTGGCACGTAAAATACACCATTTCGAGCATGGCCATCGCCAGTTCCGCCAGACTGGCCCTCGCACCGGTGGCACGTAAAGCACCCCCTACACTCTCAGAGTGGTTGGCGTTAGGAAGGGCATCCAGCTGTAGAAACTCTGCCAAATCAGATTGGAGCCTGGTGTCGCCTCCTGGTCCACCAGTCCTCAGTAAAAAATTTGCTTCCCAACCACATGGTTCTAGGTTCAGTCCCACTGTGCAACACCTTGGGCAAATGACTTCTACTACAGTCACAGGTCAACTAGAGCATTGTGAAACTGAAAGAAGTTTGTCATACATATATGTCTGTGTGTGTCTTTGTGTTCGTGTTTATCCCCCACCACTGCTTGACAACTGGTGTTGGTGTGCTTACATCACTGTAACTTAGCAGTTTGGAAAAAGAGAAATAAGTCCTGGGGTTGATTCATTCGACTACATATTCTTTAAGGCAGTGCTCCAGCATGGCTGCAGTTTTAAAGACTGAAACAAGTAAAAGATAAAGACACACACACACATATATATATTTATGTATGAAAAATACAAAAATGGGACAAGAACACAAAACATCCAGACAGTTAGGTGATACAAAAAAGGGACAACAAAACATCCAAACAGACGATACAAAGAAAACAAGGAGGGGTCATTCAGAGTTTTCTATCCTCAGTCGAGTTCCAGATTTCTTTGCAATTTCAGCTGGTTATACTCGAGATTGCTCCAATCTGGCCAGCCCCAAGGAAAAACTAAGCTAAGAGCATTAGATTTCTTGGAAGAAAGCAGTGAATGTATATGAAAACAAGGACAGAAAAAAACAGAGAAATGTTAAGAAACACACACACACACACACACATGTATACATATATTCTTACAGATGTTGCCTACCTTCCCTCCCTCATTTCTGTCCCCCACCCCATACTCTTGCAAACTTCAACCCACTCCTAGTATCTCTGTAGCCTCTCCTACTTACTTTATATCTTGAGGTGCCACCTGGACACCTCAACACCATTATTTATCTCTTTGCAGTTACTATGGATTCATTTCTAACTCTCTCCTAAATGTAAGTAGCTATGTAGCTCCCCTACAAGAAGGAAAAGTTGGGGGGGGGGGTCCACCAGAACTAAATAGTAATTGAAGTGGTCCATAGGTAAAAAATGGTTGAGATGAGAACCACTTTTCTAGACAACTGGGCTCTGAATGGCATCATGATTGTTGTTCAAAGTGTACTCAGAAACAACTGTTTATATTTTTAAGCAGTAAATAGTACATTTGCTGAGTGAAAAGCTTGGTCAAACTGGAATTAATTAACTAAAGGTGATTGAAATATTTTGTCTAATGACATCATTCATAACCTAGAGATGTGTTTTCACACTCATTGTCTAGAACAAGAATCATTTTACTTCCAAGACAATTTTCTGTAGTGAAGGATTTTCCAAATCCAAGTACA
This sequence comes from Octopus bimaculoides, assembly GCF_046866305.1. Taxonomy (NCBI): domain Eukaryota; kingdom Metazoa; phylum Mollusca; class Cephalopoda; order Octopoda; family Octopodidae; genus Octopus; species Octopus bimaculoides. The sequence goes on along the minus strand of NC_142940.1, from coordinate 17,680,703 downwards.
AGAAACTTGTTAGATATAATTGTACATACTTAGTCACTGGATTGCAGAGGTGCCAGTGCATCGCCTTGAAGGATTTAGTTGAACAAATCATCCCCAATTCTTATCTTTCAAGCGAGGTCTTTTGCTGAACCACTATGTTACGGAGATGTCAAGAATTTTCTAACTGTGGTGGTTTTGTTATTATCATCATTTAGCATCCATTTTCCATGCTGGCATGGGATGGACAGTTTGACAAGAGCTGGCAAGGCCAGGGGTTACACCAGGTTCCATAGTCTGTTTTAGTTTGGTTTTTACAGCTAGATCCCCTTCCTAACACCAACTACTTTACAGAGTGTACTGGGTGCTTTTAAGGTGACACCAGTGCTTTTTTTTTATGTGATGCCAGTGTTTTTTATGTAGTACCAGAGTGTTTTAAAAGACACCAGTACTTTGTTTGTGGCACCAACACAATGCTTTTTACATGGCAGCAGCACCCTTGAAAATATTTAGGATTCAAGGAATTTTGAATAAAGAACTAAAGCGTTATTAACTCTGTAAGAGTGTATACATAATTTAACATCCATTTTTCCATGCTTGCATAACTCAGTTGGATAGCTTTCCATTTTCCAACCCTCCCTGTTATCAATCAAAGTAATAATCCCAATAAACAGCCCATACATATTTATGAGCCTTTTTTGTTTAAAAAGATCAGACAGCAGGCCAAGACATGTCAAGGAGTATGGACATGTTTTTGCGGTTGACTGCAAATATACAACCCTGCCTGTACGAGATACTGAGGCTGTTGTTTTGTTTACAGTCAGTGAACACATGTAGAGACAAAGAAAAAATATGAACTCATTCAAATGCACGCATGCACATACATAGTGTCCTGCATTGAGGACATCTTACTTCATTCTTCTCAGAGGAATGAAAAGAGGATACATTCACATAACGTAACCTGATTCATTTTCATAACTTTGATTTTCAACATTGATTTTTAACAGCCTCATATACACATACGTACATGAGATAGCCTCACACATCCATATCAGGTGGTACAAAAATAAAAAAACATGACTAAGTAAAAAACAAACAGGGTGTATTAGGTTGACACTCAGGAAAACTGCAAGAAGCCTTTAATGTTTTGAGCATGTGCTTTTCTTCTAAAAAGATAGATGAATAGGGAAAAGAACAAACATGCCTCAATTAGACTGTCACCATGCGCTGAAATGACCAGTATATGTGCTTTACTTGGAGCCATCAGAAACAGCTAAGGATGTGACAGAAACCATGCTTTTTGACATGTCTTTTCACAAAACCTTATGGTTCAAGTCCTCTAAATGGCTCACTCAAAGCTTCACTGTAGCATTTCAGACATCATCATCATCACCAACATTTAATGTCCGTTTCCCATGCTGGCATGGAGTGGATGACTTGACCAGAGCTGGTAAAGCCAGGAGCCACAGCAGGCTCCATTGTCTGTTCTGACATGGTTTCTACAGCTGGATACCCTTCCTAACACCAACCACTCCACAGAGTATATTGGGTACTTTTTTTTTATGTGGCACCAGCACCCTTATCAATTCTGCTATGACAGGAGGGTCTTCTTGAGTACAGCAACACACCAGACATCTCAGTCCTTATTCATCTCCCTCGCAAGGCTCAGTGTCTTGAGATTGGCCTTCAGCACTTCATCCCATATCTTCCAGGGTCTCCCACTTCCCTATAACACTTAAAAAGACACCAGCTACTCCAACAAACTAGATGATTCTTACCCAGCACCACAACTCCTGTAAGACCTTCATCATCATCATTTAATGTCTACTTTTCCCTGCTTGCATAGATCACATGGCATTTTCTGAGGCACATTTTTCTACAGCTGGATGATCTTCCTATCACCAACTCTCGCTAGGCAATACAATCTGGGAAAGATATTTTATTACTGAAAGTGCACCTGACAGGAAGATGTACTATGACTTTATGTCTTTGTTAATTAAACAAACAGGAATAACGAGCCTCAATTATATCACATGAAATTTAATAAACTGTGGAATATTTACTCCAAGTTTCCTCCAGGAACATCTAGATGTTTCGGTAACTAAACCTTGTTGACCACTTTTAAACTAAAGGCATGACAGTTACTCATTTAGCCACATAATATATAGGAGCTGTTGATATCAAGAGTGGGTGATATATAAACCGACCAATGATATGACGTCCTGTACCCATATATACATACCTATATACATATGTATGTACATATGTGTGTATATACACACATATATATATATATTTATATATATATATATATATATATATATATATATATACACACACACACACACATATATATATATACACACACAACGACACAACAAATATACATATATACACACACACAACAAATATACATATATGCACACACACACACACACAAACATATATGCACGCATGCATACAAATATACACATACAGTATAGGTGAAATAGGCAAAGGTAAAGAATACGCACACCGGGGGTCCAGGGTTACACCGAAAACGGATGGTGTGTGCGTATTCTTTATCTCGGCCGGTGAAATAAGCATCAAAGACGCTTTTCCCTAAGCAGAAACTGCAGGAGTTACATAACTATTTAGCATTCAGATTAATCTGTCAAATGTGATGCTTATTTATTCACATTGTTTCGAATTTATCATGCATTATCTCATAGCTTCGAAATTTCGATGTGATTGCTTTTTTTTTTTTTAGAACATCATTGTAGAGTAGGTGTGAGAAGCAAAATTTGGCCGGTATGAACATAAAACGGTTAGAATATTTGAACCAGATATGGTCTGTTTAGATGCTAATGATTTAAGGATGCTGCAAGTTCTTTCTCTCGAACATGACTAAACCATTTGCATAGTTGGGAATCCAACATCTTCACTAGGTATCATAGGGTGACAAGCATTTCGTTCCTTAACCTAACCTGTATTCTTCGCATGATTAGGGCAGTAATAACCAAATTAGCCTTCGGCTACAGAAGGGTTCCATTTGCGATTTGTTGTCAACAACTACCATAAGCTGCCATGGCGATCTTCCAAGTGACTTTTTATATACAGACAATATATGTATACAATATATGTACTTATATACATATATGTGTGTGTGTGTGTGTGTATATATATATAGAGAGAGAGAGACCTAAGATAACACGTATTCTAATAGTCAAAGATACATAACACTGAACCTGTGTACATACACCTTATTTTATGTTCGTGATAGAGTTTAAAACACGAGATATTCGATATACAAACACATACAAAGACCACATATGTACACTCATATATTAATACACAATGTATACGCTCACTGATGCGGTTATATTTGCAGACATACCCATACACTCGTTAATGTGTACCTGTAGATTTACCCCAAACGTAACTTCCGTCTTTCGTTTTCTGTTGTCAGAATGTATTTATATAAACGATAAACAAATATATGGATTCTTTTTAGAAGACAACTGTTTAAGAAGTCTTGGAAAAGAAAAACTAACGATCTTCAAAACAAATGACGTGTGAGACACAAACGGAAAGAAAACTACAATAACATTTATCAGCCGAACTCTATAACGTTGTACGTAATCAAACAAAGATATGATACAGAATAGAAACAAGTAAAGGAATAGGAACGAAAGTAAGATATGTCCTAGTGAAATTACATGAAGAAGAAGAAACGGCTTAAATGATTGCTTTATATTTTGGCAAAAAATGTTGTCCAACTTACCGCAGTCAAAACATAAATGCCGCTCATACACAAGTGGTTATTGTGCGCATGCGTCGTTGTCAGGAATCTTATTTGTTATTGTTACAAGTTCCCAGAGGAGAATAAATTAGTTTGCAGTGGTGGTGAAGGGGGAAGGTGATGAGTATCTGGTACTTGTTTTCAGTCGATGGACTGCGGACAATGCCGGGGCATCGCCTTCGAGGGTTTTAGTCGAATAATTGATCGGGTACTTCGGGTTTGTTTTTCTTTCAAAAGACTGGTATTTATTCGATCGGTGTCTCTTGCTGCATCGATAAGTTACAGGGACGTAAATAAACCAAGCGGTGACAAGCACACACAAACGTGTATATATGGACTGCGGACAATGCTAGAGCATCGCCTTCGAGGGTTTTAGTCGAATAATTGATCCGGTACTTTGGGTTTGTTTTTCTTTCAAAAGACTGGTATTTATTCGATCGATGTCTTTTGCTGCATCGCTAAGTTACAAGAACGTAAACAAACCAAGCGGTGACAAGCACACACAAATATGTATATATAAGCCGGGCTTCTTTGAGTTTCCATCAACCAAATCCACTCACGGACTGGGGCTGTAGAGAAGATATTATGCAGTGAGACTGTACTCAAAACCATCGGATTGAGAAGCAAACTTCTTACCACGCAGCCTCGCTTGTACCAATGTAGAGTAGAATAGGCTAAATTTTTCTGTTTGTAACTTTTTTATTTATTTTTTATCTTTATTTGGATAGCTGCCATGCTGGGGCACCGCCTTGAAAATTTTTTAGTAGAATGAATCAATCTCAGTACTTTTTTTTTTTTTTTAATTTTAAGCCTGCTGCATATTCTATCAGTAACTATTGCCGAATCACAGGAACGTAAACAAACCAACACTGGTTGTCAAGTACAAGTAGTAGTGGGGTCATAAACAAACAGAAACATACTAATTTTAAAAATAATCTGATGAAAATTTGACAAAACTTAAAGTGGTTGGAAGAAATTTAACAGAATCCTGGAATTCTTTCAGCTATTTGTCTAACTTTTATCCTTTCTCCCCACCTCTCTCTCTCTCTACCCATCTCTCTCCTTCTCTCTCTCTCTCTCTCTCTCTCCATCTCTCCCTTCTCTCACTTCTGTGTTAATGTTTGTGTGCGTATCCATACATATAGAAGCTTGCATGACTGAATGGTTAAGAAGTGAGGAACCACATTCAATTCTATTGAATAAGGAAGTGTCTTCCACCTTAAGCTCAACTCATGGTAAAGTCTTGTGAATGGTTTTGTTACATGCAATGCCACTGTGTGAGGATAAAGCCTCCAGGATTTCTACATAATATTGTAACTGATTCTATAAATCATCAACATATGTATGAAGGGGATAAAATTATATATATATATGTGTGTGTGTGTATAACAGAGCTAATAGTGAGGGATTATCAATCCAGGCAAAATGCTTCATAAGCTCTCTGTTGGCAAACCAGGCTAACAGTATTGTTCAGATTACTGAAAAACTTCAAGTATTTTTATGACAGGGTCCAAGGTTATAGTTCATCACAGTTCTATACTCTAGATCCATGATTAAGCTCCAGTCAAACTGGTTTTTGCACAGAGTGATAGATAAAAAGTATAAATAATGGCCTGCTTTGTTACAACCAGAAATGGCTCTGACGAAAGTAGCATTAATTTTTCTTGGGTGATCAATAGACCAACGGAGTAAACCTATCAGTAACATACCTAGAATGATTAGTGGAAACAGCTGTAGGCCAAATTTACTCTAATAAAAGAAAAATATGTAATGAACATTATTTATACTTTGTCTTTTATATATATATATATATATACATATTTCAATTCACGATTACATCACTGTACATAAATCCCCTCACTAAACAAGTTTTTCGAAAGCCTTTTTTTGTTTTTGTGTGTGTATATAAATATTCCCCTCCCTTTACCAAAAGCTGAACAGTTATCTCCCTTGCCCACAACAATAATAATAATAATGATAACCAATTACCTTCCCTTGTTTTTCTACTTGTGAAGTCATTCACTCGTAAATATCATCACACACAACATGGACAAAAATTTCTTCTTAAGAAAATATATATTCAAATAAGTAAACCATATCATGAAACCGGTCGATATATTAAAAATTATATTAAAACTATGTAAAGTGTGTGTATTTTCCTTTTTTAATTTCTTATATATGTGTATATATATATATATATATATATATATATATATATATATATATATATATATATATATATATATATGTATGTATGTATGTATGTATGTATACACATACATACATACATATACGAGAGTGGTGCCGAAATGTTCCTGCCTTTGGGTAAAAGAAAATACAGAAGAATCAGTTATATATGATTTTATTTAACATATTTCCCTCTCAAATTCACACACTTATTGCAGTGGTCCTTCAGTTTTTCTATGCCTTGTAAAAGAACTTGGAAGGTTGGGCCTCTAGCCAGACCTTTTGTGACACCCTTAAAACCAGGAACTGTTCAGTACTCCCTTATATATCCATTCCACAGCAACTAGGGCAACAGTCATCCACTATAGTCCAGGGCCAATCCTTGTGAGTGGAATTGGTAAATGGAAGCATGGATATTGTTAGAAGGCCATCTTATATATACCATCATCTTCATTTTCATCATTTTAACATCCATTTTCCTTTGCTTGCATGAATCACACACAATTCATTGAAGTTTAATTTATTTTCTATGGTCAGATGCCTATCTTATTGTCAACCCTTACTTGTTTCCAAGCAACAAAATATCATTTCATCATGGCTGGACATGTCTTCACAGTAGACTGGAAACAAATGGCACTGACTGTATGATGTTGACACACACAATCTCTCTCTCTATCTATCTATCTCTCTTTCTCTCTTTCTCTCTCCTTCCTTTTCTCTCTCTCATACACACACACACTTATCATTGTCACATCATCATCATTTTAACATCCACTTTTCCATGCTTGAATGGGTTAGATAGAATTCATTGAGACAAATTTTCAACACCTGGATGCCATTCCTCTCACCAATACTCACTGGCTTTGCAGGCAAAATAATATTTCTCCTTGACCAGGAATGTTTTTTGTGGAAGACTGGAAATGAACATCACTTGTATGCTGATCATGCTCATTTACAGCCATATATATATATATATATATATTTATATATATATATAAAATAGATACAGACACACATACACATATATACACAATGGGATTCTTTCAGTTTCCATCTGCCAAATCCACTCACAAAGTTTCGATGACTCTTGGGGCTATAGTAGAAGTTACTTGTCCACTGTCCAAAGTGCAGCACAGTAAAACTGAGTCCAAGACCACACATTTGGTAACCAAGCATGCATCAGGCTTCTTTGAGTTCCCATCCACCAAATCCAATCAAAAGACTTTTATTGACCTAGGGTAATCGAAGTTGCTTAAACTGCCAAGAAGTGGGACCTGAAATCATTTGGTTGGGAACAGCAACCTTCTCAACCACATAGCCATGTCTGGACCTCTGTGTGTGTGTGTGTGAGGGGAAAGTGTAAATGAATGATATGATTGATACTGATGACTGATAGATAAGAAGGTATTAGAGAAGTGGTAGGGGCAAGGGATCAAAAGAGATGTATGGAGCTCTCTCTCTCTCTCTCTCTCTCTCTCTCTCTCTCTCTCTCTCTCTCTGTACCTATTTGTGTCAGTCATGGGTTCAATTTCTGGACTGAGTGTTTCACTGTGTGCTTGAGCAAGGCACTTCATTTCACATTGTTCCAGTCTATTTGTCTGAAAATGAGTCACAGCAAAGCCCTGGTGCAGCTCTCTCTCTCTCTCTCTCTCTCTCTCTCTCTCTCTCTCTCTCTCTCTCTCTCTCTCTCTCTCTCTCTCCTTCAAGCTGGCACATCCTGGACTTGCTGCTGGGTCAAAGACTGAGAGAGTCAAAACTGTGACCATGTCTGCTCATGACAACATAGGCACCAAAAATAATTGATGAAATCATGGCACATGCTCCTAAGTCATACCTGTTCACAAGTGATGGCCAGCTCTTTCTTACAAAAGGCTGCTGAAAAGTTTCTGTCTTTAAGGGTATTGTGAAAGGCCTGGCTGGAGTCCCAACCATCAGAGTTCTTTTACAGAGTTTAGAAAAATTGAAGGACTGGTGTAATAAGTGTGTGAATCTGAAAGGGGATCATATTGAATAAAATCATAATTACCTCATCCTCCCATACTTTCTTTTACCCAAAGCCAGGAACTTTTCAGTATTCCCTCATATGTGTATATGCATGTGCGTGTGTGTGTGTATACATCTGCATCTAAACACACGTATAACAAGCTCTGCATCTAATCTTAGTCACATGACATAATATACTAATAATGTCATTTACCTTTTTTCAGTATGTATGGTTATATGTACGGAAACAATAGAATAGAATGGCCATGAAGCCATGCTGATTCTAGATGCCTTGTTATCATTTTCACTTTGCCAAGAATAAAATCTTTTCATTATAGAAATGTTCCAAGAAGTTTATGACAACTTGCTCAGACACGAACTATTGAGGAATATTACATTGCCTACACTGACTGAGAGATAGCTAGAAGGCTTCTAAATACAAACAACATGAATGAATTTATAAACAATAAGAAGAATCACCTAAATACAAGCTTGGACAGGTTACATAGGTCAAATAAACCTTATAATCTATACATATATATATATATATATATATATATATATATATGTATGTACATACATATATACAAATACATACATACAAACATACATATATATATATATATATATATATATATATATATATATATATATCATCATCATCATCATCATCGTTTAACGTCCGCTTTCCATGCTAGCATGGGTTGGACGATTTGACTGAGGACTGGTGAAACCGGATGGCAACACCAGGCTCCAGTCTGATTTGGCAGAGTTTCTACAGCTGGATGCCCTTCCTAACGCCAACCACTCAGAGAGTGTAGTGGGTGCTTTTACGTGTCACCCGCACGAAAACGGCCACGCTCGAAATGGTGTCTTTTATGTGCCACCCGCACAAGCCAGTCCAGGGGCACTGGCAACGATCTCGCTCGAAAATCCTACAGGAGCCAGTCAGGCGGTACTGGCAACGGCCACGCTCAAAATGGTGCATCTCATGTGCCACCCGCACAAGAACCAGTCCAGGGGCACTGGCAACGATCTTACTTGGCTTGCCGGGTCTTCTCACGCACAGCCCATTTCCAAAGGTCTCGGTCCGTAGTCATCGCCTCGGTGAGGCCCAATGTACGAAGGTCTTGCCTCACCACCTCAGCCCAGGTCTTCCTGGGCCTACCTCTTCCACGGGTTCCCTCAACTGTTAGGGTGTGGCACTTTTTCACGCAGCTATCCTCCTCCATTCTCACCACATGTCCATACCAGCGCAATCGTCTCTCTTGCACGCCACAACTGATGCTTCTAATGTTCAGCTTTTCTCTCAAGATACTTACACTCTGACGGGTATTCACATTGACATTACACATCCAACGGAGCATACTGGCTTCATTCCTTGCGAGCTTACGTATGTCCTCAGCAGTTACAGCCCATGTTTCACTGCCATGTAGCATGGTTGTTCGTACGCATGCGTCATACAGTCTGCCTTTTACTCTGAGTGAGAGTCCCTTTGTCGCCAGCAGGGGTAAGAGCTCTCTAAACTTTGCCCAGGCTATTCTTATTCTAGCAGCTACACTTTCAGCGCACCCACCCCCACTACTAACTTGGTCGCCCAGATAGCGGAAGCTATCGACTACCTCTAGTTTTTCACCCTGGAATGAGATAGAAGTTGTTTCCTGTTTGTTTGCAGTCTTTATTGCACCTGAACATCTGCCACAAACAAAAACTAACTTGCTAGTTAACCTGCCTTTGATGTTGCTGCACCTCTTATGTGTCCATAGCTTGCACCGGGTACATCTTATAGAGTTACTACCTACTCCTTTTCTACATACTGAGCAGGGCCATCTACCTGAAGGGGTTTGTGTTTTATCTACCTTCCTACTTATTAGGATTTTGGTTTTAGCTAGGTTGACTCTAAGGCCCTTCAATTCTAGACCTTGCTTCCACACCTGAAACTTCTCCTCTAGTTCTGATAGTGACTCCGCAATTAGGGCAAGGTCATCAGCATAGAGGAGCTCCCAGGGGCAACCTGTCTTGAACTCCTCTGTGATTGCCTGGAGGACTATGGTAAATAATAGGGGGCTGAGGACGGAACCTTGGTGGACCCCTACCTCTACCCGGAATTCATTGCTGTACTCATTTCCAACCCTCACCTTACTGGCCGCATCTCTGTACATGGCTCGCACAGCTCTCACTAGCCATTCTTCTATCCCAAGTTTCCTCATTGACCACCAGATAAGGGATCGGGGGACCCTGTCAAAGGCTTTCTCCATGTCAACGAAAGCCAGGTACAGAGGTTTATCCTTGGCTAGGTATTTCTCTTGCAACTGTCTCACTAGAAATAAGGCATCAGTAGTGCTTTTACCTGGCACGAACCCAAACTGCATCTCATCTAAATTGATTCGCTCCCTAATTAGTTGGGCTATGACCCTCTCTGTAACTTTCATAACCTGATCTAACAGCTTGATGCCTCTGTAATTATTTGTATCTAAAGCGTCCCCTTTACCTTTGTAGCAGTTGACTATGATGCTGCTACACCAGTCATAGGGTATGACTCCTTCGTGTATCACCTGGTTCGTAATACGGGTGACTAGGCTATAGCCAACACTGCCAGATATTTTGAGCATCTCTGCAGTGATTCCTGATGGGCCGGGGGCTTTCCCGGTCTTCATACTCTTAATTGCTTTATCTACCCTGGTACTATCAACTCGGATAGCTGGTCCCTCTATTGGGTCGACATAAGGCAGGCTCTCTTTCTCCCATTCATTCTCTTTATTAAGCAATCTATCGTAGTGGCATCTCCAGACCTCTTTCTTTGCATCCTCATTTAATGCAAGCGTACCATCATCCATGCGAACACATTTCTCTCCTACAACATCACTATTCTCTCTCCTACACTGTCTTGCAACCCGAAATACCTCGAGTCTTTGGTCCTCACGGCGCAGAACATTGGCAAATCTTTCCTTATCTGCTTCCCCTCTGGCTAAATAAACCTGTCGCCTAGCCTCCCTTCTGGCACATTGGTACAATTCCCTGCTACCACCGTTCTTCCAGTCCTTCCAAGCTTGTTTCTTTTGTCTAATAGCCCTGTCTACCTCCTTGTTCCACCACCACGTTACTCTGGGTTGGGAGGGGACCTTACACCACCCACAAATCTGGTCGGTGGCTTTCAACAGGTTGTCCCGCAGAAATCTCCAATTGTCTTCCACGTTGTATGATGCTATATCCCCTTCTATTTCGTTAAATATATATATATATATATATATATATATATATATACATACATATATATAAATACATACATATATACATTCGTGCGGGTGACACGTAAAAGCACCCACTACACTCTCTGAGTGGTTGGCGTTAGGAAGGGCATCCAGCTGTAGAAACTCTGCCAAATCAGACTGGAGCCTGGTGTTGCCATCCGGTTTCACCAGTCCTCAGTCAAATCGTCCAACCCATGCTAGCATGGAAAGCGGACGTTAAACGATGATGATGATGATGATGATATACACATATACACACACACATATATATATATGCATATATATATATATATATATATATATATATATATATATATATATATATATATATATATATATATATATATATTATTTATATATATAAATCAGGTTGAGTAAAAAGTAAGCAACGTTTTGAACCATAAAGAATTTGTACCAGATTTTTGCAGAGTTTTGAATTTTTTTAAAACATTTTTTACAATTGTCTGATAATACAGACATGAACTTGCACAAATGCATCAATAAATTAACAAGCAATTTTGCTATTCAACTTCAAAAAAGGATGTAAAGCAGCTGAAACTGTTCACCATATCAACGAATTGTTTGGTGAGGAAATGACCAGTGAGAGGTCAGTTTGAAAATGGTTTAAACAAATTCACAGTGGAGACCTGAGCCTTGAAGATCGTGAGCGTAGTGGACGCCCATTTGTCATCAATGGCAGAAAATTAAAGACCGGCATTGAGAAACATCCAAGTAAAATCACTTGAGAACCCAGAAGATAGCATCGGGCAAAATGCCAACTACCTGGTATAAAACATGGGCTACAGCAAATATTCTACTCTGGAACTTGTGCCCGTGACATGTGTAAGGATTTTCAAGCGAGATCGTTGCCAGTGCCCCTGGACTGGCTCTTGTGCGGGTGGCATGTAAAATACACCATTTTGAGTGTGGCCGTTGCCAGTACCGCCTGACTGGCCTTCGTGTGGGTGACACGTAAAAGCACCCACTATACTCTCCGAGTGGTTGGCGTTAGGAAGGGCATCTAGCTGTAGAAACTCTGCCAAATCAGATTGGAGCCTGGTGTAGCCATCAGGTTTCACCAGTCCTCAGTCAAATCGTCCAACCCATGCTAGCATGGAAAGCGGACGTTAAACAATGATGATGATGATGATGAATACCACAGATTTGCTTGTCAGTAGCTTGACCTTCGCCAGTTGAGCATGTAGCTTAGTGGCTGACAATATATACATCTCTGATCATGAGCAAGAGTAATGGGGGAGCATCATAGCCATGTGTTGAGAGTGATTCTTTAGAGTTTGAATAAATGTAACAAAAGCAAAGTTTGAAAGAAATATTAGCCATATTTCACACTTTCCAAGAGTAAACAAATAGGAAATGACAGTTGCTACCCAAGGACAAATACTGAGTTACACAGTGTATTAGTAAGACAGGTGAGATAATTAAAAGACTAAACACATTAGTCATCCTAACCTACTTGTCTCAATATTCATTGAACCCCATAAAAAATAAGTCATGCTCTCATTTCACAGGTGAGTGATTAGAAAACGCAATTTTTATAGAACTATTCAACTCACATTATCTGGGACAAACATTTATAATTACTTTTGAGAAAGAAAAAGTTATACTTAACATAAGCGGATTGGCAAAATGAGTAGAGCCAACAAACAATATACCTTTCTAATGTTTATTTTCATCTTTTTATGTTTTGAGTTTAAATTCACTGAGGTTAATCTTATTTTATTGACCACGGAAGCATTTCATGCCTCCGTGGTCAATAAAACAAAGCTCTCCTTGTCAAGTTCTTTATATAAAGTATATGGCTGCAAGCATGGGTATGTGCTTAAGAAGTTTACTTTGTAATCATGTGGATCCAGGTTCAAATCCATTGGGTGACCATTTGGATAGTTATCTTATATATATATATATATATATATATACATAACTCTACTGGGAAGTTGGTGTTGGGAAGGGCATCCAGCTGTAAAAATCCTGCCAAAACAGTCATAGAAGTCTCATGCAGGCTTCTGCCTGGGATGAAGATGATGATGATATATATTTTTATATATATGCATATATATATAGAGATAGATAGATAGATAGATAGATAGATAGATAAATAGATAGATAGATAGATAGATAGATAGATAGATAGATAGCAGACAGACAGACAGACAGACAGATAGACAGACAGACAGGCAGGCAGACAGGCAGGCAGGCAAGCAGACAGACAGACAAACAGACAGGCAGACAGACAGATAGATAGATATAGATATATACAGCTTTACTAATAGGGGAAATAAAACTCAACACATAAAGCTGAGTATTTTATTAACCCTTGAGTCACTGTAACTCTTCAGCATATATATATATATATATATATATATATATATATATACATACATATATACATACATACATGTATATATCATCATCATCATCGTTTAATGTCCGCTTTCCATGCTAGCATAGGTTGGACAATTTGACTGAGGACTGGTGAACCAGATGGCTACACCAGGCTCCAATCTGATTTGGCAGAGTTTCTACAGCTGGATGCCCTTCCTAACGCCAACCACTCAGAGAGTGTAGTGGGTGCTTTTACGTGCCACTGGCACGAAGGCTAGTCAGGTGGTGCTGGCAACAGCCACGCTCAAAATGGTGTATATTACGTGCCACCTGCACAGGAGCCAGTCCAGTGGCACTGGCAACGATCTCGCTCGAATGTCTTTACACGAGGCACCGGCACAAGTGCCAGGAAGGCAGCCATGGGTACAGGTGCCATCCCGATTTCGCTTTCGCTTGCCACAACAGGTCTTCGCAAGCCGAGTATAGTGTTCAATGAGAAACGAAGGCAGTATTTTCTACTGGATGTGCAGCACCAATGTGCATGAACAACAAAGCACAAATGTGTTCAGAGAAAAGCTGAGCATAAGAAGAATCAAATGCAGCATGCAATAGAGGAGACTACATTGGTTTGAACATGTGATGTGTATGAATGAAGACAGCTGTATAAAGAAGTGCCAGTCATTGTAAGTGGATGGCACCTGTGGAAGAGGGAGGCTCAGGAAGATATGGGATGAAGTGGTGAGGTCTGATCACAGAGAAAATAACACTGGACTGAGATGTCTGGCAATATGAGGTTCTAGAGAAGACCCACCCACATCAGTGAACCTAAGTTCTCGAAGCGTTGTGTCTCACCCACACGTAACAATAAAACTTTCACACACCCTACCCCAACAAACTAAACTACATCCCTCTGTCTCCTTCTCTCTGGCTGGGTATCCATGGACCGTCTCTACAGCAAGCCATCTGTTTCTGCCCCTCTGCCACACTCTAGTCTTTCATCATCTGACACAAGATAACCTCCTCCAATGCCCCCTCCCCTCTCAAAGACTCTGTCTTGCAAAGTCACTCAGTAACCCTGCCAGGTTTAGCTCATAATGAATATATTTTTTGATTCCCTTACCTTGGTGACGATCAGAGAGTGAAAGCAGCCCACTGATGTGTGTGTGTGTGTGTGTGTGTGTGTGCATGTGTGGGTGTGCGTGTGCCAAAGGAAGTTCTTTTATGGTATTCTTTTGTTTGAAGTAGGAAAGTTGCCAACACGATCATATGGTCGATCATATGCGATCATATGATTGTTCATTAATTTCCATGAAAAATTTTTTATTTCTTAATACTTTGAAGAGAGCAGAAATTGAAAGAGAAGAGAAAGTGAAACCGTGGTATTTGCTTTGAAGTGAGAGCAGAAAGTGAAAGCGAGGAGAAAGTGAAAGCGAGGAGAAAGTGAAAGTGAGGAGAAAGTGAAAGCAAGGAGAAAGTGAAAGATATATGTTCGTGTATATGAAATTGACATGTGTGCGTGTGTATTCATGCGTGCGAGTGTGCATGAAAGAGAGAGAGAGTGAGTGAGTGAAGGTGTGTATTGTCATGTATGTGTAAGTGGCACTCACTTGATCTCTCTTTCTCTCTCTCTCTGTCTCACACACACACATCTTTCATATATACACATACATAATATGCATACATCTTTTTTGTATATATGTGTACATGTGCGTGTGAGAGAGAGAAGGAGTGACTGTATTTCGTCATCATATAGAGAAATGGATGTCTTTTAAGGTACACACTCATATAGAAAATGTGACGTTGTCATCGTCGTTGTTGTAGTATAAAATGTTTTTTATAGTTGACTTATAGAAAAGGTTATAATGTAAATTGTTGTAATGCAAATATGTAAATAAAAATAAAGTTTATTTGATAGTCATAAGATTACTGAACCTTTTGATACCCCATACATCAAAATCAGCAACTCAGTAGTTTTCAAATGGATAAGGGAGATAGGCACACATGCACATACACATACAAACTCTCTTTTATATATATGGAAGTGTCCTTGACTGCTGTTCTTTCTGTCTGTCTCTCACATTCCCTGTGTGTCTATTTCTTCCTTCTCATCCCCTTCCCTGATGTCAGTCACACTCATTATGTCACATTTCCATGAACCTAACACTTTTGTACCCCTCTCATTTTATCATGTAATAGCCCAACCCCCCCGTAGTCGGCCCATTGTCAATTTTTATTGAAATTCAATTAGCCTATAATTGAACTGGATGTTAGTTTAACACGTACACAAAATTTGCTGAAGATTGGTTCCCTGGTTTGAGCAGCAAGATGGTCACAGACAGACATACAAAAATTGCCATTTATATATAAGATATCAATATATATATATATATAGATATATACTCTTTTACTTGCTTCAGTCATTTGACTGTGGCCATGCTGGAGCACCACCTTTAGTCGAGCAAATCGACCCCACGACTTATTCTTTGTAAGCCTAGTACTTATTCTATCGGTCTCTTTTGCCGAACCGCTAAGTTACGGGGACATAAACACACCAGCATCGGTTGTCAATCGATGTTGGGGGGACAAACACAGACACACAAACATATACACACACATACATATACACATATATACAACGGGCTTCTTTCAGTTTCCGTCTACCAAATCCACTCACAAGTGGCTATAGTAGAAGACACTTGCCCAAGGTGCCACGCAGTGGGACTGAACCTGGAACCGTGTGGTTCGTAAGCAAGCTACTTACTGAACAGCCACTCCTACGCCTATATATATATATATATATATATATATATATATATATATATATATATATATATATATATATATATATATATATATATATATACACATACATATACATATAGCTAGAAATTTACAGTTGCTCTTTTATCGCATCATTAGAAACTCATCAAACAAGTCACTATGAGAACTTTTTAACTCATGATGCTATTGTTAATTCACAATGTAATATATTTTAAGTACTGACCTTGATCTAATTCCATTTTTTTTCCACCACTATTTTGTAGTCTTGTGGCCATATTAGAAGTTGTAATTAGTGTAGGTAAACCACTTTTCAACCGCCGTTGGCTCTAGATCCATGTCAAATTATTTGTTTTGCCAGACTAACTAATAATTCTCTACAAGCATATGAAGGTGCTGACTCTCACACTCTCGGTAAAGCTCAACTTCATTAATATGAAGAAATAAATATTTAAAATTAAAACTAATGCTACATGCTAACCTCCTAACCTGAATTAACTAGTCTGACTGGTCATTAAAAATTCATGTTTAGGAATTCATAATTATGACCAGGTTAAAAGAGATGCTGGATCATCAATTGCCAGAAAATCAGAGGTACACTTGTACTTATTAAATTTTGCATATTTGTTTATTTATTTGTTATTCAGTCAGTTCAAGATGGATAAAGAAGTAAATAAATAAATCTAGAATTTCTTACATTCTTGTTCTGACAGGTATTAAACTTAGATATTGGTAATGTAATACTGCTTCAGATTTTAGGCACAAGGCCAGCAGTTTTGAAGGAGGGGTTTTAGTTGATTAAATTAACCCAGTACTTGACCGGTAGTTTGTTTTATCAACCCCCATAAGGACAAAAGGCAAAGTTGACCTCAGATATTTTTGAACTCAGAATGTAGAAGCCCTGAATGAAAGCTACTGCGCATTTTTTCTGACACTTCAGTAGTTCTGCCAATCCACTGTACTTAACCCTTTAGTGCTTAATCCAGCCACATCTGGCACAAATATTCAACCTGTTTTATGTTAAAACTGAGCAGATCCAATCTCTCATACTTACCCTACAATGTCAATCTAAAAATATGCAAACACACTATTGAAATTTTGAATCTACATGATAATGCATGAATAATTCAAAACAATGTGAATAAATAAGCAATACACTTGTCCAAAGAAATCTGAATGCCAGAAGGTTAATGATAAAATAATACTAGTTTACAGTAAGAGCATTATTTTTTCATTCAATTTCTTAACTACCAATGCTCTATGAAGGAAAAAATAATTTTTAAAAAACCCACTTTTCATGAGTTTCTTCCAAACTGTAATTATTTTCCATCTACAAGAAATGTCTCACTTCATACAATGTTAAATTAATAAATCTAAGGCTATATCATGCTGATGGTTGCTAAAAAGAATGTAGTAGTTCTGTACATGATTACAACAGACTAGAAATTTTAAGAACTTCATAAAAAGTAAACCAAAATAATATTTAAATACATGAATTCTTTGCATTGTTTTCTTCATAATTCCTTTAATTCAAATTCAAATTTCCATTTATCATTTCAGGTGGGTTACCCAGATAAAAACCACTTTTTCTCTCCAAGTGTTTCTGTTTTCCATGCCATCTTTGCAGTCTTCTATTTGTAGCTTAACATCACAAGAAAACTGATCAATGCATGACATTCTGAGTCATCTGACATGAGAATTCCCATGATTCAGGATCCACAAAAGGTGCCTTCTTACTAATTCATCTTTGTCTCGATAGTAGTAACCAGCATATCTTGTCCTCTGATTTTGTATGATTGATGATATGATAGGGATATTTCAGAGCAATACAATAGTCTAAACAATACAATAAAGTATTATATTGTTCTGAATATGCACAACCATTTGATGAATGGTAATGCGAAACTCTGAGTAACAGTTTGTGAAGTTTTTCCAGCTTCAGTAAAATAACCTACACTCTGTAAGGTGCTTGGCATTAGGAAGGGCATCCATTCATAGAAACCATGTTAAAGCTGACACTGGAGCTCAACACAGTCCAGCAGCTTGTTGGATCCTGTCAAACCATCTAACTCATATCAGTATGGAAAATGGATGTTAAATGATGATGATAATGATGATGATCACACACACACACACACACACGTGTATGTATGTATGTATGTATGAATGTATGCATGCATGTATGTATGTATGTGTATGTGTGCATGTGAGTGTATATATATATACACAAGATACACACACACACGTCAGGGTAGGGTGGCATGAGTAGATGTGCTTGTGTGTAGGCGGGGTGTACCTTTATGAAAAATGAATGCTGTAAGATATTTTTTGCCAGTATAAAATTTCTGGTATTTTAATCTTACACAAGCTCTAACTTGCTCAAAATATGTTAATGTCTAATACTTAATGGCAATTGTGCACCTCAGTTGAAGTGTTGTAGTTTTGAGTTTTAGCTTTTATCCAGATTAAGGAAACTCAAATTAGAATATTTGTTTTGTTTTATTTGATAAAAACTATATATTTCATGGTTGATTAAATTAAGACCAAACGTGTTATATAAGATCAAAAATGTGATATATCATGTTTGATGAAGACCATGTTTATAAACGTTTAAATGAGTTATGATTTTACTGATGTCTTTCATAAGTTATTTGGTTGTACGTGCTGAAATCTTTGCCAATACATAGGTGCTCTACCTGCTAGAAATAGCAGCCAAATTTCACTCAACTAGCACTCTACTGTCTGAAGAAGATAGGAAGAACAAATCTGGGTAATGTAGTCCTAGATGCACTCTGCTCCCATCCCTACCCCAAGAAGATGTGTTTGCGACAGCTAGACTGTTTTTGTTCTAAGTTCTGCTCGTTAAGAGCTGACTTGGAGCAAACCAACAGCAGTTCTGCCAATATAGTGTAAGTCAACCCTTACAAAATTTACCCTATTCCAAGATACACCCACAAGTTCAATGTTAAGTTGGCATTAGGAAGAGCATCCAGCCTTAAAAACCATGCCAAAGCAGACCTTGCTGGTGCTGGTGCCATGTAAAAAACACCAAGTCCACTCTGTAAAGTGGTTGGCATTAGGAAGGGTATCCAGCCATAAAAAAAAACCATGCCAAGCAGACAGTGGAGCTTGGTGCAGTCCTTTGGTGTGCCAACTCTCTGTCAAACTGTCCAACGTGTGCCAGCATGGAAGACAGACATGATGATGATGATGACAGTGGTAGTGGTGGTGGCGGTGGTTAATGTTCCTTATGAACAATTAAGCTAAAGATTGGTGTACTTAATGTTGTTTGCAAAATGTTCATTCTGAGCCAATGAAATTCAACAGCTGCAGTAAAAATATGTACATGGCAAGTATTCCAGAGGTTTGACATTATTCTTTATTCCTACAATTTTTGGCTATAGCTAAATGTTATGAGAACTCTTTTTTAGTGACCCAAAATCCATGAAGGGTGAGAGGACATGTCCCTTTTAGTTTAAGAACCCTATGATGACAGAAAGTAGCCACAAACCTAATTTTATAATGCAGAATTGATTTCTGATTGAACTATTACACTTCAATTATTCCTATTAACAATCTCTGACTGAAATCAATATCCTGATCGGGGATAAGCTCCACAAATCTGATTTGCCCTTGACTCACTCTATATGAATGTAAATCCTTTATTAGTGGCCCAATAACCTATTTAAAAAATCTTATAAAAACTACAACAGAATTGATCTGAAAATTAATGAATCGAATATGATAAAGCAATGTATTTTTCACTTAACTTTTTCTCTTCTGCCCTTTACTAAATAAGAACTACCTTTTTGCATGTTTATCACTAAGAAAGCATTCATACATCATACCTTAATAGCTAACGACAGGAAAGATGTGTACAATATATATCTTTTGTTACTTACATTTTAATTGAGACATCTCTCTACTATTTAAAGCCTCTCAAAGGAAATATAGTTCTATAAGTAATCAATAACAATCACCTTCATCAAAACCCTGCCATATTGTTTTTTTTTTACAGTATTGATTATTTTCTACATTTTTCCTATATGCATTGTTATATATTTGCTTTCATGTCTCTAACATTCCCTGTCACTCATTGTAGAGTCTGTCATAATTGCATGAAACTTTAACGAACACTTTTTTATAAACTTCATTATCAGCTTTTCTTTATATAAAAGCATAGAGTATTCTCAGCATAAAAGCTGATGGCAATCAATAAAACTTTGCTGAACAGCTTATAGCAAATATATGTAACTACATCTACCTACATGTATGAACAGATATTGTGGAAATATTTTCATTTATTTAAGTAAATATATTTTTTCTTAGTTTCAACATTAAAACTATTTTGTCAAGTAAAAAGCTTAAGTAAATATAAACATATGTGTGCAGATAAGTAAATAGAGGTAGGAATATGTACATATATACACATGTATATACATATGTGAGAAAGTACATATGTATTTATGTATATATGTATGCATGTGTATATATATACATATATGTGTATATATATATATATATATATAGATACATGCATATGTACATATATACATACTTTCATATCAAGTATAAAAAATGAAGTTAAATCATTTTAATTTTTCATTTACATTTGTTTCATCAATATTCAATATAATCAATCTTACATAATGCTGTAACCAATCCAGCAACTATTGATTAATTTTCATGCATTATGTAAGATTTTGTTTATAATGCATGTGGAACATGATTCCTCAGAAGTCCATAAAAATAATATGCATATTATTCTTTACAGAATTCTAAGGAATTGTTCTTAGGAAATGTTCATGTATAATAAAAGGAATCCTACATAGCACATACAAGCTAATTAAAAGTTGCTGGTAGGATTACAGCATTAAGTAAGATTGATTATATTGAGTAGTGATGAAACAATTGTAAATGAAGTATTAAAATGATTTGTTAACTCCATTCTTTGTCATTAGCATGAAAAAAAGCACCTAGTACACATTGTAAAGTGGTTGGCATTAGAAAGAGCATCTAACAGTAGAAACCAGGCCAAAGCTGACCTTGGAACATGAAGCAGCCCTATGGCTCACTGGATCCTGTCAAACCATCCAACTCATGCCAACATGGAAAGCAGATGTTGATTGATGATGATGATATGTATGATGGGCTTCTTTAAGTTTCCCTTTACTAAATCCACTGCCAAGGCTTTGATCAGTCCAAGGCTATAGTAAAAAAATGCCCTAAGTGCTGCAGAGCTTTGTTTGCACCTGTGTGTGTGTGTGTGTGTGTGTGTGTGTGTGTGTGTGTGTGTGTGTGTGTGTGTGTGTGTGTGTGTGTGTGTGTAGGTAGGTAATTAGACAGACAGTCAGATAGATAGACATATAAATAACTGTTTTCTTCCCTTCCAAAAACTATTGAACAAATGTGAGCATTTTTTGTTTACTATTTGTAGTGACTTACTTTTCACAAGGAATGAAGGCACTTCTTCGTTTCCAGGTCCCAAGTAAGTGAAAGTACTTATTGTAACATAAGTAGGTGTTTTGTAGGTCAAAAAGTGCAAGTGTACTTCGATGGGGTAAAACTGAATATATTTTTATAGGTTTTTTAATGTTTGCCATGTCAAACACTAAATACATGAACTTGATATTTAGGGCTTAGAGTAAGAATAGAGGGTTAAGGGTTAGAGTTTCAAGGAGAGGAGAAATTACTGACAAAGAAAAAATTAAATTTCGGAATGCTTTTCTTTTCACACACATTCTAATCTCTAATGTATAAAACAAAGATATCAGAAAACAAATTATCTAAAGATACTAACAATTAATTAGGTACAGAATATCATAATGAGAATATTAATTTATTTTATCGCATTTGTTTTGTTCTTTTTATATTTAACTGTATTCTCAATAAACCTTTTTAATTCAAAGAACCTATGATTTTTTTCCTTTTAAATCAAGGGGGTAACGTCGGCGTAAATAAATATATTTTGGGGCAATTGGTTAAAAAAGTTCCCCGACCCCTACCTTAATTAAATATTGCAGTAGCAGATATTGATATTCTTTTCTAAAAATGTTTGAGGCAACTGGATTCCACCAATAACAATGAGATTGCTTTGAACATATTTAATAGATCCGTAACAAACATAAGCAAGTCTATAATTGTCAAATTTGCATTCTTCTGCAATTTTCACTGAATCAGTACTGTTCTTCAAAAATATAAGGTTGTTCGCTTTCAGGGACAAAATGTGAGGAATCAGAAGATAAATGACACTAAGTAAGTATCTATGCTATTATAAATATTTAAGTAGTTTTTACAGGGGCGCAGAGAGTGCCTTTTCATATTGTTGTAGTTGAGGGCTCCAGTTGATTCGATCAACGGAACAGCCTGCTCGTGAAATCAACGTGCAAGTGGCTGAGCACTCCACAGACACGTGTACCCTTAACGTAGTTCTCGGGGATATTCAGCGTGACAAGGCTGACCCTTTGAATTACAGGCACAACAGAAACAGGAAGTAAGAGTGAGAGAAAGTTGTGGTGAAAGAGTACAGCAGGGTTCGCCACCATCCCCCTGCCGGAACCTCGTGGAACTTTAGATGTTTTCGCTCAATAAACACTCACAACGCCCGGTCTGGGAATCGAAACCGCGAGTCCGCTGCCCTAACCACTGGGCCATTGCGCCTCCACCTTTCGTATTAAAACCGATTTAAAATATTGTCAATGATATTCATCCTATTTGAGCATCTTTTATTAATTTGTAGTTTGATATCTTGCAAATCATTTCTTTTCTAGTGACTCCTTTTCCGGTAAGCTATACTAATTTGCGAAAATATCGGATATCTTTCTGCAAACTTTTACCGTTGACTGCATGCTTCCTAATTCAATATATTGTACGGTGTATATATAGGCTGGGTACTCATACAAAATTGTTCTGCTGTTAGTTGGATAATCTTATTTATTTAATTAAAATACAAATCTTAAACAATAGTTATGATTCTACCATGATATAAGTTTTTACAAGAGAAAGACAAAAAATGAGGGGGAAAAGAAGGGGAGAGAAAAAGAGAAAGAAAAAAAACAATAATGCAGCATCAAGTACTTCAACTAGTCGCACACCACAAGGTTCAACAGAACCTACTGATGCAAGCCAGCACGCTTGCAGCATTACCACGGGCGATGGTAAGGCTAAAGTATTGGAAAAGCCATGGGCCCTCATCTATCACTTCGGTGAGGCGAACTGACAACGATGACAAGAACTTCGCGATTAGTGGCCCAGTCCCTCCAAATGTCTCAAATGCCACAGGTTGGAAGAGATAGTTTTTGTTTTTTCTTTCTTATTTTTCCCTGTCTTTCTTTTGTAAAAACTTATATTATGGAAGAATCATGATTATTGTTTGGGATTTGTATTTTAATTAAATAGATAAAATCAACGTTGAAAAACAAAAGAAAAAAAGTAACTACGAGAACTCGGTCAACTTAATAGTTGGACGATTATATATAACCATTTTATTATAGCCGTACATGAAAAGTGAAAGTCTATCTTTAGCAATCTCCGTAAAAATATTTTATTTTTTTATTTTCTGAATCGCTTGTGTTTATGTACTTTTTGTGTATGTGTTTATATGTGTGTGTATGTATATTTGTCTATGTAAACTATTCGTCATTGAAATGTTCGCGGTTATATGATGGCTACTCTTGAAAGTGCACTAGTAGACAGTTTTACAAAATTAAACTAGAAAATAGGACAAAACAGAGAACACAATTGCAAAAGTTAAAAAGAAAAACAAGAGAGGAAAATGTGTGTTTCTCTGCATGTATGTATATGTGTATATACATATATATTTGTGTATACATACACAATGCACATACATATACAGTACTTACATACACGAATATTTATACATAAACACATAATACACACAAAAAATACATAAATATAAGCGATCCAGCTGAAAAAAATAAAGAAATAAAATTTTTTTACGGAAATTGCCGAAGAAACACTTAAACTTTTCCTGTACTGCTAACGAAAGACAAGTGGAGGCGCAATGGCCCAATGGTTAGGGCAGCGGACTCGCGGTCATAGGATCGCGGTTTCGATTCCCAGACCGGGCGTTGTGAGTGCTTATTGAGTGAAAACATCTAAAAGCTCCACGAGGCTCCGGATGGTGGCGAACCCTGCTGTACTCTTTCACCACAACTTTCTCTTACTTCCTGTTTCTGTTGTGCCTGTAATTCAAAGGGTCAGCCTTGTCACACTGTGTCACGCTGAATATCCCCGAGCAGGCTGTTCCGTTGATCGGATCAACTGGAACCCTCGACGCCGTAAGCGACGGAGTGCCAGCCTAACGAAAGAATGCTTTATTGCATACATAACACGTATGTACATGATAAATATATAATACTAAACTACATTACAAGAAAACACAAACGTGTGCGAAGTAAGAAAGAAAAAAAACATCAAGATTACACGCTTGCGGCATTACCACCGGCGATGGTGAGGCTAAAAGGTTGGAACAGCCAAGCACCCTCAAGTGCATCACCTAACACCTCGAGCCGCCAGTGATGACAAGAACTTCGCTGTCAGCGCTCCAGTCCCTCCAAACGTTTCAAACGCCACAGGTTGGAAAAAATGGTTCACTGACAAGTCCCGGTACATGAAGATTTTGTTCTGTTCGGCTACGGAAGCAGTGACCCTCACGTTTACCGCAACATCCTGGATGTGAGAGGAAGCAAAGTAGTCACAGATTTTGACGTTCCAGATGAGGCACCTCCCAAATAATTGTGTATAATAGTGTAGGTGATGAAGTTTACAATGTTTCGTTGTAATTGAACTGCCTTTCTGACATTCTTTATACACGCTTATTAAAAGGACACCGAAATGGATTCTCTCACGGATACTCTTCATGCATTAGACCACAGAACACTCACTCTAAATTAGTGACCACACACACTAAAATAGGAAAACAAATTTCCAAGTTGAGTTCACCTGCGCATGGTCAAGGGCTTGTAGTAGTAAATAGACATAAAAACGACAACTAGTGATCGACCAGATAACGGAGGAGCAATGGTCCTAGACAAATTGAAAGCTGAAGATTGATCAAACCGAAAGTTTGTAGTCGAAGAACACACCTACAAAAGTGATAGTTAATAAGATTACTAATAAAAGAAGCCCAAGTCACGTGAAAACTTTTGCCGGAGTGGAAATGCTATATTAAACAACATCATTGTCTAACTCTATATTCCGTCTTAAGTAATCTAAGACACTCACACCTGTTCATCTTAACAATAAAAGGCAGAATTCTGATTTAGACACCCCTTATAACACCTCATAACTTTTTTTTTTTTACTTTTCAGAAAATTTTTGCGAATTTGTTTTACACACAGGAATTCATACGATTATAACAAAAAAAATTGTGTGATTTAAGGGCGATTTAGCTGTTGTTTTTAGCGCATTTCATGACCACCTGATACCTTCCTCGTTTCTTTGTCACTGTGACATGTTTTAATGTTTTCAATCTTTTTTCCCCATAAACACATTTAATGGAATGATGCATCCAAGGGTATTAAACAAAAAGTTTGGACTGTCCGTATTTTGAACTCTAATTTTTTTAAAAATCGAAAAAGAGTTGAATTTGAAGAGGGGATAAAGTTTTTTAAAATTTTCTTTTCATAATCGTGTGAATTCCCGTGTGTAGAACACAAATTCGCAAAACTTCCAAAAAATTAAAAAGTTATGAGGAGGTTATATAGGGTGCTTAAATCAGAATTCCACCCAATAAAATTCTGTGCAATCTGATGTACCGTATTTGATGGCATAAAAGTCAGACGAGAACATCTCAATTTCAGCAGTACAGATTCAGGAAAAAAAGGTTTTAGTGCATTAACGCTTAAGAGAGGCCTAAATTCGCATGCAAAAACAAGGGATGATTTTTCTGAGGCTTTTTTTTTTTAAATGTGATTTTATACGCCATGAAATACAGTAACCACGCCCTCCTATTTTAAACAACGATAAAGCACAACATTAGGGGAAAAAAACCTTTTGCGACCAGCTCGAAAGTGCAAGTGGTACGTTATACTCAGATTGCTGCATAATTTACTCTTGTAAGCATATGACCCCTCTCGAAGTCAACTTCATGTTCACATCTGTATACCTCCTGCCTTTAAATACACATCTGATGAGGTAGGGGAAATTCGAAAATATTTGTAGGAATGGAGCTTCTTCTCTGAAAGCCTTCTGTTGTTCAGCTCTCCCTAGAGTTTCTTACCATCTGTAAGAATGTAGAGGTGCTGAGGTGGATACACACATACATTACATCCTTCTGATCCTAAACTTCTAATATACAGCAATCCCTCAACTATCACGGATGTTGTGTTCTAACCACCGCCAGCGATAGGTGAAAATCTGCGAAGTAGATACAGTACTGTACTGTATTATTATTATTTTTTTATAATTTCGATATATTTATTTTATTATAAATGCAAAACAACACCACGGACGAATTGACATAAGCTTAAAGAATAAACCGCGATATGGTGAGGGATTACTATATTTAGGAAGTTAGAATCGAAGGAAAATGTAGTTTTATTCAAATCCCTAAACCAAACATGGGCAATCTTTTTCGTGAAGCGAGGCGCATGGCTCATCGCTCATCATTAGACGGACCACACTATTAAAAAAAATTCGAGGTAATATTTAGCTAGGCATGCCGTTTAGAAAGTCACGCGGGTCGCGACTGCTCTAAACATTGCTTCGTGTGTTAAGGTCGGATAATATACAAAAAGGGAAATATTTGATTTGACACCGTTTAACTAGATAGTATGCTGACGTCAAAACTTATCATCAGCTAGTTGATGTTAACTGGCTTTTCCCGACAGTCTCAATTTAAAGGTTTGCTATACATACACTATTTAAAATCATTTATTTAATAATTACCAGAATTTCATATTAGGCACTGTTAATTATATGTATATATTTTATTCGATGTTCTTTTATGTCCGAGAAATGATTGTATTATTTATACTAAGAAATCAGCAGAAATAGCTGTGATAGTAATGTAGCGCAGAAACTGAGTGCTTCATAGTAATTTTAAATTCGTTTCTTCACAATTATGTGTTTCAGTCTTCGTTGGTGATTGATAACTTTCTCTCTCGACATAAATGGAATAAATACAAACTACAACAAATGAGAATATCTCTTACGAAAGTGCTCTCGTACATGAGAAAGAAACCATTTGCGTGTGTATTGTGTTGTCTTACCGGGGCTGATGGAGATGCTCAATGCTTAGATTTTTTTTCTAATGTGATCAGCTTGCAGTATCTGTTAAAACACACGCACTGATTGTAGTTGATTTCTTCATCTTTGAAGGTAAAGATGAAGGAGGTAAAGAATACTTGCACCACCCATTTTCGGCGTAACAAAAACCCTAATACTAACCCTAACCACCGGGTGTACGTATTCTTTATTTTCGCCTTAATTAACTATAAAAGCAGCGAGCTACAACAAGAAGTGTGTTTTTATTCGCAGAATAACTTTCTCAATGAACAGTATCTCTTTTAACTCATGATTTCACATCAAGATTCTTGCAAAAGAAGTTCAGTGACGATATTTTATTTATTTATTTAAAGTTTTACTTTTTGAGCTTAAGGGGCCGTAGTTCGTCGCACTATAATGACGAAGTTATGTTTAAAATGTTATTGCTTTCTTTTTTCTGGGGCATTTCTTTGTTTCCAAAGTCTGATAAAAGTGAAAGTGCTTTTATAGTATTTTCTATGAAAAAAGAAAATGAAACTAAAAGATCGTAGAAACGTTTCTGAAGTTTATGAATCTTTTTTAAATTACAAATGATATGTAGATCTCGTCTTTTTTCACATTAGGAAATGCACAACTCGACTGAATAACAACACACTGTGTAATATAGTTTAAGATACATTATCTCAAAGAAAATACAGAATTGTGATTAGCTTTTAGTTAAGAGCTGATGTTCTCAAAATAGCACCCTCACCTAATCGTGAATTTGTTGTATTCCCACCTGCCACTTTATTAATGAGAAAACAAAATAGTTTGCATTGGAGTTGGGCAAGTTTAAAAGCCATCTTAATTTAGCGAAAGTAAAGAATACGCACTCCCTGTGTTTAGGGTTTGGGTTTTTGTTACACCGAAAACGGGTGGTGTGCGTATTCTTTATCTCCGCCCTTAATTTTGTTGAATATATCAGCTTTTCCGGCACTATCATGCTATTAGCTGTCAGAAGTGAAAGTGCTCACTGCTAGTGAAGTATCTGTCCGTCTGCCTGCATGCCTGTTGCTAGCCTGTCGATTCTTTGGCCACTGACAGCTAATACCATGACTGGCCGGAGCGAGCTATATGTCTGTCTCTCTATCTATCTATCTATCTATTACTCGAAAGTTCGCGCGTCCGCGCTAGCTAGTCGTGAGTAGAAAACACAAATTTAATATAAAAACATATTTCCTGAAATTGCAAATTATTTAAAATATAAAAATATAATTTTCAACAGAGAGAATTTATCAAAATAGAAAACAAATGAAGTTTGAAGTTTAAAAATAATAGGAGAGATATGCAATAAGGAAGTGTTTTATATTTGAGCAATCAAGCACTAACGAATTCAATAACAAAAATACAGCATTGCCTCGAATATAAACCATGTTTTTACGTAAAATATCAATATACACGCACTGGAGCTCGACACTGTCTTTCAGCTCATCGGATGCTGTCGAGCTGTCCAACCCATGCCTGCAGGGAAGAAATGATAATGATGATGTGTCTGTGCAGAAAAATTAACATTTTCTACTCAGCTCTTATGAAACATGTGGAATAATTTCTATATCAATAATAAATCTCTGAGCGAGGTATATATCTACATCTATCAAAAGAGGAGATTAGAAAAGATTGAGTCAATCTCAGCATCAATTCGTTTGTTTGGCATCCATGTTTTGTTTACAGTAAAGAATGAATGACATTCAGTTCTGTTCTTCAGGTCTCAATCACAGTGAAATAGAGCGTTTTTCCCCATCTGAACTGGCCTCATATCTCTAGTGAGTGTGGGAAGGCTTGTATTATGTATATGAACATAATTTATTGCTACAATAATACAAAAAGTGTTTATGCAATACAAAAAAAAAAAAGAATATTCAGACGAAACGACGTATATGACAAGTACAGAAGCTCTTTGGCTAATTCAACCTTCGGTCTAATTTTTAAACATCAATACATATTCTTGTGCCTTGGTGTTTTTTTTTTTCTTCTAGCGTACCAGGTTGAATATGTAGCTGTGAAAACAGCTGGTGAGAGTGAATACCACCAAGGACTGGAATCACTCTGAAGTTTTCATGTTCAAATGAGCTGTACTTTTAGTCTTTGTTCACAGAAGGTTCTAGTCATGCCACCAGACTGTCACATGAATAACAGCACCAAAATTGGGTTTACACACATGATCAACTTGTGATTTTTATGTGGTAAAAAGTGGGGTTGAATCTAACTGGTACATCTCCAAACCTATATGGTGAAATAACAATTTCTTTTAAGATATAAGAATTTATTACAGTTTTTCTCACAACTGGAAGTTTAATAAGAAAAAGTGAGTTAAAAATTTGACAAATCATTGAAATTCTTTTCAAAGCTCAAATGAGGCTCATAATGGAATATTGTTCCCACATCTAGGCTGGTGCAGCTGCTATGCACACAGGCATCTTGGATCACATCCAGGCAAGGACCATTCAATTAATTGGCACTAAATCACAGGCACACACCAGGCTTTGGCCCACAGACATGCTTTTTACTCTCTTTCTCTCTTGTCTATCACTATTATACTGGCTTTTGTTCTTTGTAGGTATCTGGTATTGTACCTTCCCTACTGAGGCACTCCTGGTCCACTTGTCACTCTTGAGTATGTCCCCCCCCCACCTTTCCTACACTAACCATTATATCCAGTCCTTCCTCTGTAATCTCATCTTTGCTCATGTTTATCCTGCTGGTGCTGACTTTCCAGATTACTTTGTCAAATGTAATGCTTATTTCTTCACATTGTTTTGAATTAATCATAGAATTATCTCATAGCTTCAAGATTTCAATGATGTAATTGTTTACTTTTAGAATATTGTAGGGTAGGTGCCAGAGGCCAGATCTGACAAGTTTGAACATAAAATATTTGAGCTGGATATAACCAATTTAAATACTATATTCTTAGTCATAGGCTGGGTTGGCCCAGAGCTGAAAAACATTGTGTCTTTGTGAAAATTTAAGATTTCATTATTTAATTGTATTTTTTATTTGATCACTTATGTTCACTTTTTTAAACTTTCGCATGCCCTATATGACTAGTCAACTGAAACAGTTATAAGTTTATACTGTAACTTATAGTGTTGTGACTTTGTCTTGAAGGAATTATACTTAACTAGCAGAGATACCTGGCGTTGCCCGTGTTACGTGCAATTGAAGAATGAGACTTTTCTGTTATATTTTCTGTAAGGAACTGGAATACATATGATTCAAATTTCATGAAAATTGCACATGAGGGTTCTTTCCCTCTTTACACACCCTAAAGAAATTCTAATCATGAGACATGTATCCCATACTATTGGTCTTTATGCGCATATTCCAAAATTTCAGTCT
Source organism: Octopus bimaculoides (assembly GCF_046866305.1). NCBI lineage: Eukaryota > Metazoa > Mollusca > Cephalopoda > Octopoda > Octopodidae > Octopus > Octopus bimaculoides. The sequence goes on along the minus strand of NC_142940.1, from coordinate 17,649,797 downwards.
TCTGGAACCTGTGAAAAAGATTTTGCTCCTGAAAAATGGAGCTCATGGAGCTCTAAAATGTGGGAATGAAGGCCCTCTATTGGGGGTGGGTGTGTTAATGTCAACCAGAGAAGTTGAATTGTTGGGAATGTTTTTAACTTGGGTCTTATAGTATGCCTGTATATATGTGAGAGTAGTGAAATTGAAAGTATTAAAGTGAAAGTATCTGACATTACAGTAGAGTGATGTTATTGTTTCCCTTTTGACACGTAATACTGAAATAGTGGAGGAGATATGGTATTGCTGTGGGCTCGAACTATGCAAGAAGTTAAAAAAAATTTTTGGCCTAAGACACTACATGGACCCTAAAAGGATTTTGCTCCTGAAAAATAGAGTTCATGGAGCTGAAAAATGTGGGAGTTTTTGGGGGTGGGGGTGTTAATGCCAACCAAAGAAGTTGGATTGTTGGGAATCTTTTTAACTTGTGTGTAATATGTATTGTTTGAATTTCTTTGAAATAGGAAATATATATATGTTCACTGGGTTTCTAAAAGAGCAAAGCTACAAGGAAAGCAAAAGATGAATGATCACGATAATCAGTCAGCTACCGTAGCCTAGTGTTTATTACTCCCCAATGTAGGATTCCTCACCATACAGGTGACAGGCACAGCTGTAAGATGCATTACGGATCTATAGCAATTGGAAGGGCATGACCCAATTGAAATAACGTGTGACGTTTGGAGTAAAGGGAAATGAAAGTGTCACCTCTGGAGTTTGCAAATGACCACTATACCGATAGATAACTGGGCAGAAAAAATTTACAATCAATAAATGTCTTAGAACAACCAGTCACTCATCTGGGAAGGCCTTGAAATCAATGTTACCAACTGGGGACTATGTGTGTCGCAGTGATAATAAAATGACTCAAAGGAGGTCTGCAACGAAATAATTTTACTCAACACTTTGCAAGTGAATCAGTGGAGGTAAAGATGAGTCTCATTTACTTGACAATTTATGCACCACATTGCAGAAATCACAATGTAAGTATATTTGAAAGGATAGTCTTACACTGTTGTACTGTTGTACAAATAATGCTCATCTGTTATGTTCGGGTGACCCTATAGCTTCCAATGGTACAACTGTATTCGTCTTTGCTTAAGAAAAATGACTAAATCGTGGGTGTGAAGTCCCCATGAAGGGGTCTTTGTAACTTCTAAGAAGAAGAAATTTTAGAAATATTACTTTATTTGTGTGTAATATGTATGGTTAAAATTTCATCAACATCAAAAATATATGAATTTTCATGGGGGTTATGGCCGTTATACATAGAATATAATTTCCAAATTTCATAAAGATCCATTCAGTACTTTTGCCGTAGTTTTGGATAAGAAAACAAATGATTAATGTGTGTGTTTGTGTGTGTGTATGGGTGTATATATGTATAGATATCTGTATGCATGTATATATGTGTACATATTACATGTACATCTATATATATACATCTACACATGTATATATATACATGTATGCATATAGATCTATATCTATACATATACGTGTACATATACATCTATGTGTATACATATACATCTCTCTCTCTCTCTCTCTCTATATATATATATATATATATATATATATACATACATCTACATATATATATATGCATGTATATGTATACATTTGTGCAGATATATATATGCATGTATATATGTTTGTATGCCTGTATATATGTGAGAGTATAGTTTCACTGTAGTAGATTCAGTGTGAAAATGAAACCATTAAAGTGAAAGTATCTGTCACTACAGTATCGAAATGTGATTGTTTCAGTTAGTGGAATAGTTTCATTTTTAAAGTGAAAGTATTTGACATGAGTGTTTTTGTTTCACTTTTGACACGTAATACTTAAATAGTGGAGAAGATATGATGTTGCTGTGGGCTGGAACTATGCAAGAAGTTAAAGATTTTTTTTTACTAAAACACAACCGGGACCCTAAGTAAAGCATGTGTAAAATTTGAATGAAATTGGTTGTGTAGTTCTCGAGTTTTAGGGAAGCACACACACACACACACACACATTCTCATTTTTATATATATATATAGATTACTCTGGAGTGGTTGTGTGATGAGAAGTTTGCTTCCCAACATGATTCTAAGTTCAGTCCCTCTGTATGGCACTTTAGGCAAATGCCTTCTACTATAGATCCAATGTGAATGAATTTGGTCAACAAAAACTAAGAGAGGGCCCATGATATATTATCATTCATTATCCACATTTAATATCCATTTTCCATGCTGGCATATGTGTATGCACACATGCATGTTCATCTCCCTGCCTTGATATTACATGATAGTTGAAAATAAGTGGCAACATCATATTCTGTGGAAAGATTTCTTGTAATATTACCTTAGTCGAATACGTGGGAGTTGGTGACAGGAAGAGCATCCACCTATAGAAAATCTGCTTCAACCAATTCCATCCAACCTATTTGAGCATGCAAAAGTGAATACCATAATGATGATGACTCATTGATGAATGTCACTGATTAATAAAACAATGTTTGTCACGTTCTTGTGCGCAACTTGCCGTAACATTCAAAATATTATTATGACTATATGTATACTAGCTTCATAACTACTCATTCTGTAGATGTAGTGATGATTAATGTGTAATTTGGAGGATTAAATAGTCAAATTGGTATGTGAATCAAATCAGGAATAACTGAAGATATTTGAAATGAAAATAAAAAGAACTACAAAGAGAGAAAGAATCTTGGCAGTTAACATGTCTGTCATTAAACTGTTCCAGTAATAATATCTACCATTGAAGACTATCAACAAAATTGATCCTGATATCATCATCATTGTCAAACTTATATTACTATGAGTTTGGATGAGAGTTATTTTATAGTCAGTTGCTCTTCTTGTTACAAACACTTAACTGTTTCATATGTAAAGTACAAAATACAGGTGCAGGCATGACCATGTGGGTAAAAAACTTTGCTTCCCCACCCACTTGGTTTTGGGTTCAATCCCATTGTGTGGTACCTTCACCTTGTGAATGTATCTTCTACTGTAGCCCAGGCCATCCAAAGCCTTGTGAGTGAATTTGGTTGACGGAAACTGAAAGAAGCCCATCGTATTTGTGTGTGTGTGTTCATGCTTCTTTGTCTTGGCTTTGTGTGATAGTTGAATAACAAGTGTTATTCATTTCCAATTTCTGCAAAAACATATCTGGCCATGGGGAAATATTATTTTACTTGGAAACATTTGGAGGTTGGTGACAAGAAGGCATGTAGAAAATCTGTCTTGCTACACTGTATGACCCATGTTAGCATAGAAAAGTGGATATTAAAACAATGATAATAATGATTGTCTTTACACATAACTGTGTTATGGGGCATATTGTTTACAACAAACAAAAATACTGTCACTGATTTGCTTCACATAATGACAATGTGAAGAGACAAGGAAAAACACACATACAAACATGTATCTACACAATGGACTTCAGTACAGTTTTCATCCAAGGTGTCATGCTCTGGGATGAAAACAGAAACCATGTGATTGGAAAGCAGACTTCTTAACTGAGTCATGCCTGCTACTATATTTTTGCAATATCTTGAACTTACTGATCTTGATTAAATCAGAAATTATCTTAGTTTGTTACAAAGGTCCAATTATCTAGTTTACCATTTGTATTTTGCTATTACTAATAATTTCCATAATTAGTTTAATACTGACAAATATCATGAAGATATGACTTCTCATTTACAAAAGAGCTATTTTTTTTTTTTATTCTTTTACTTGTCTCACCTTTATGATAACTTTTATCTTTTTTCTTTAATTGTTTTATTCAATGGCCATGCTGGGGCACTGCCTCAAAGGTTTTTTGTCAAATAAATCAACCCCAGTACTTATTTTTTGAAGTCTGGTACTTATTTTATCATTCTCTTTTGCTGAACTGCTCTGTTATAAGGATGTAAACAAACTAACACTGGCTGTTGAGCAGTGGGTGGGGGACAGATAGACACAAAGAGAGAGAGCTACATACACACACACACACATATATATATATGTGTGTGTGTATGTATGTATGTAGAAACAAGGTTCTACAGTTTCTGTTTTCCAAATTCACTTACAAGGCATTGTTTGATCCGGGGTTTATAGTTGGAGATACCTAACCACGGTGCTGTGCAGTGGGACTGAACCCAAAACCATGTAGTTGCAAAGTAAGCTTCTTACTACACAGACATGCCTATATGTATCTTATTTAGAATTCTCCTCTCCCAAAGCTTGAAGATCAATCATTGAAGCTAAGTTAATAAAATACAACTCAAAAATTAGCACACAAAGCTCATCATGGTATAATTCAGATCCATAATGCATTAACACTCTCATATCTGGGGCAGGTGTACTGTTACAGATACAAATATCCTGGGTCATATCTAAAACACAAATGAGTTCTCTCAGCTTAATGACAGAAGTCACCAAGATGCTTCAATATCTAACCCACAGATATGCTGTATCCTCATTCTGTTTTTCTATTGCTACTACTGTAAAATTGCAGCCATCCATACATACAGGCATGCACTTTATGGCCATGTCCCCAGTCTCTCTCTCAGCTGAGAGGACTTTGTCTTACAGGTGTCAGTGCCACGTAGAATGTGCATGCGCCAGTGCCATGTAAAATGCATTTGTGCTGGTGCTGCATGAAATACACTCATGCCATGTGTATTGCAGTACTGCTGATGGCTTATAAAAAGCACCCAGCACACTGTAAAGTGGTTGGCATTAGGAAGGGCATCCATCCATAGAAACCATGCCAAAACAGACAATTGGGGCATAGACAACTCTCTAGCTAGCCAGCTTTTCTCAAACCGTCCAACCCCTGCATGGAAAACGGACATTAGATGATGATGATTATAGTAGTCTCTTTTCTTCATGTGGACATCTCTGGTCTCAGGGGGCCTGCAATGGCTATGCGTCCAATCATTTAAATTAGATGAAATGAAGCAACAACTTCCTAATTGCCTAAGGAATGAATCTTCTGTCTTTTACTTGTTCCAGTCATTGGAACACCTAAAAAATGCACTTAAAAACCTATACTGAAGTGAAAAAAATCAAATAAAATACATGCGAAAATATGTACAAACCTCTTATTAAAACAGACATAAGCTAATAACTTTTTTAAAATGATTCCTCATGTTATGTCAGTTTTTTTTTTTTTGGGGGGGGGGGGGGGGTCCATGTTAAGGCTGCATATCTTGGAACTAATTATCAGCATATGGTGAGGTTTATCTGGAGGAGTGTTCCTGTGGCCTTTGTACAGGGCTTCCAAGGTTGAGGGAATGATAGATAAAAACTATTATTCATGGGGCAACCTTTGATCAGTGACCTGTTCTGAACACTTGTGAGTGAACTCCTGAAGATGTTCAAAGTGTAGGTAGCAGTGTGAAATTGGACAATAGATTAAGTCTACCATCCAATAAGTACAGTTCTTCTGACTGACTTCCACATCATTTACATCTATCCAATTTCACGCATAAACTTGAGGGTATAGTAGATGCTTGCTCAAAGTGCCATGCAGTCGCTTCAGATCTGGAACAACATGATTGCAAAACAAACTTCATAATCTCAAGGCCATGGATGCACCCTTTTTAATTATGTTTAATACTGGTAGTTTTATAAAGTATTTAGGTATTCTAATGATTTCTGTAAGACATTTTATTATGTATTCCTACCCAATGGCAGTGGTCATGCTGTGGTACTGCCATTACATATTTAAAAAAACAGAATATGGTGCACCATTTTAAAGATGCATGGCCAGCTATGATTCACACATGTTCCACTAATGTCTGATGTGACAGCAGTGAACCAACCTTTGTGCAACCACTCACACTCCTTGAAGGGAGCCATTTAATCTCTCTCAAGTCACACTCCACCATCTTAAAATCAAAAAGCACATTAGACCATGTAATCCCAGCTGCACCTGAAGATGGGATCGTCAGGGCTGGAATACCTTTGACAAAGGGCCTCTTTTCCTTAAGGTTGACTTGGGGTTGAAGAATATCATGATATTATTTTATTTGTTTCAGTCATTAGACTGTGGCTTGAAGTGTTTTAGTTGAACAAATCAATCCCAGTACTCATTCTGTCAGTGTCTTTTGCTGAACTGCTAAGTAACAGGGCATGAAAACAAACTGACACTGATGGTCAAGTAGTAGTGGTGGTGGTGGTGGTGGGAGACAAAGATATTGGAATAATGATTTGCCAACTTGTCATCCAAGAAATGCTTCATCGTTTTTTTTTGTTTTTTTTTTTTTTTAACCATTTTAGGTCGTCTCAAATATTTTTTGAAAACTTTCATCCAGAAGTCTTCTTTGTCGTCTGTGATAATGACCAACAGGTTCAATGTTGTGTTTATTCTTGGAGGACCAGGTGCCGGCAAGGGCACACAATGTGCCAATATAGTTGAAGTGAGTATTCATTCTTTACTTTCATTAAGAATGAGATGTCTGTGGAAAACAAACTGTAGCATGAGAGTATGTTATACTAATAATTGTACTAGCTGCACCTGTGGAAATTCTTCAGTTATTTTGAAAACTGTAACTTGAATGTAGTCCCCCATCACATCTTCATCATCTTATCTCTCACCACTTGATTTCGTTATGTTTCTCTTCTACCGTAAAACACCTATTTCTGTTCCTCAAACTATTCCTTTCTCAGTCGAGGGATCTTGTCTTGCAAGTTACTTAGTGACCTCAATGCTACTGGTGCCGCACGAAAAGCACCCAGTACACTCTGTAAAGTGGTTGGCATTAGGAATGGCATTCAGCTGTAAAAACCAGGTCAAGGCAGACAGTAGAGCTTGGTGCAGTCTTCTGACTTACCAGCTCTTGTCGAATCGTCCAACCCATGTCAGTGTAGAAAACGGGCATTAAATGATGATGATGTGGTAGGTAGTTTATTGAGAACCATGAAATTCTACTTTGTATGAAATATTCAGTTCAAATGGTGTAAAAAATCCACATAGATAGCATTGAATGCATAGGCTTGGGATTATTCAGCCAGGCAACTATTTGTAACATCCATGAATGTTTCATTCAGTTTCCTATATCAGTGGCAATAAATTCTCATCCAGACATGTGACAAGCTGCAAGTACATGCTATTAAAATGGTTCAGAAAAAAACCAAAATGCATTTAGCTTTCTCATTCACTACTCTTGAGGCAATTTTGGAAAAAGAAGCAGATTTGGCAACCAAAAACATAGCAATCCCCCCCCCCCCTTTTTTTTTTACTTGTGTTTTTATATCAAGTTCTGATGTAACTTAATAGATAAGCTGACTCATGATTATTGCATTGGATAGTCTTCCAATCTATGACAACATGGAAAAAAATAGATCTTCAGGTGTTGTTGACAATAATATGTCTTGATTTTTTTTTTTAACTCGGTACTAATACTTGAAATGAATTTGTTTTTGTTTTCCAGAATTTTGATTATGGACATTTGTCTGCTGGAGATCTCCTCAGGGCTGAGCGCAATGACTCCAATTCTCAGTATGGAGCATTGATTGATAAACACATTAAAGAAGGCAGCATTGTGCCTGTGTCAATCACTTGCTCCCTACTCAAGAAGGTATGAAGTTTATTTGAACTTGCATCAACTTTTCACACATAATTTTAACCCTTTCATTGCAAAATTTAAATTTCATGGTTATTCCACTGATGATGTTGAATATTTACCAAAACCTAGAATTATAATGTGTTTAAAATTGCTTTCCATACTTAGGAGTAATGAAATTTTGAGTGAGTATATCTGATTCCTGCAGTAGAAGGGTTAACATAGCACTGCAAGTTAACAAAACCACTCTGATTTGAGAACATCACCAATGTAGGTGTATGTATATATATATATTTTATATATATATATATTTTATATATATATATATATATCATCATCGTTTAACGTCCGCTTTCCATGCTAGCATGGGTTGGACGATTTGACTGTGGATAGTATGCTAAACCCAACGACTTGCAGACTGTGTATCCCATTGAATTCATTAACTTAATTCGTAACTAAAGTGACAAAAAACCACGGTTGTCAATATAACATGGTTTGTCATAAACACTTGTACACCATACAGTGACCACTAACTTTTTAGGGTGCAATGGTAGGTTGGGTGACTCTCCTGCATCTAATCACTGTCCTGTTCTGTTCTCTTGCTGTTGTCAAAGAGTATCTATTTCTCATCACAAATAATGATTTTATACAAAAATGGTCTTTTTACAGTCAAGAAAGCAATAAGGAGCACACTGCAAGGCATCTGTTTTTTTTTTTTAATCTCGTTCAGTTGATGTGGAACAAACCTATCCATTTTCTTGACATTTCCAATTTTTTATGTTGTCCAAAAACAGTTGTGTGAGATGTTTGGCATTCTGATGAAAGTTTTCGAACTTTTGTTCTCAGATTTTGTTCAACTGAACCATTTAATCCATCATGCCGAATAACTGATTTTGGCTTACCCCTTGGATTATTTTCAAAGCTATCAACACCTGAACGAGAGCTTTGGAACCATCTCTGAACAGTTCTGATGTTAACAAAACCATTACCAGAGGCCCGCTTTATATTCTGTATAGCTTCTGTGGCAGAGTGACCCAGTTTGTACTCATACGAGAAAATCACTCAACATAGTTTGGTTGATATTTTCATAAGGTCTGTCGGTACGAATTTTGTGTACCAATGTTGTTGTGAAAGAAAAAGTGTCAAGATTAAATGCAAGGTATACATAATTTTAAATGACTGAAATAACAAGTAAGTGAAAATGTGACATTTCATGTGAAACAACCTAATATATACATACATGTGTGTGTGTGCTAAGAATTTATTTGAAACTGAATTTTGCTGAATAAACCAACAAACACAATAAACAACCATGACAATGTTTATAGTTATTTTAACCTTATATAATCTGCTAGGCAATGGAAGCCAGTGGTAAAAATAATTTTCTTATTGATGGATTTCCTCGCAACAAAGACAACTTGGCTGGCTGGGATTCTGAGATGACTGAAACTGCTACAGTGAAACTTGTGCTCTACTTTACCTGCAGTGAAGATGTAAGTTTGGTAACATCTGCCAAATTTTTAAATATCATTTTTCTGTTATGTGTGCATGTTACAAATTATTTCCCATGTGTGTGTGTGTGTGTGTGTGTATATATGTATATATATATATATATATATATATATATATATACACACACACATATACATGCATATGCACACACACACATGTATATATATATACATAGATATAAGTAATAATTTTAAATTTGGGTATGCACTTTGTAGTATTCTGTTTAATCCTTTGGCATTCAAACCAGTCATATCTGACCCAAATATTCTGCCCATTTTATGTTCAAACTGGTCAGATCCAGCCTGTCTCACCTACCTTGCTTTGTCATTCTAAAAATATGCAATCACATCATTGAAATCTCACAGCTACAAGATAATACGGGATTAATTCAAAACAATGGGAATAAATAAGCACTACATTTAACTGGGAAATCTGAATACTAAAAGGTTAAAGTCTGTTCACTCTACATCTGCACTGGATGATGCACCACAACTATTTGTTCAGAATCTCTATCATGAGGCACTGATGCATGATGGGTCAAAATGATCATAGAGTTCAATAAAGAATCTTGTGAATTCCATTTACTTTCTCTTTCTCTCGTATGTTATATGTAGATATATGTGCACGTATGTATGTATATCATAGTCATCATCTTTTGATATCTCTTCCATGCTGGTATGGGTCAAATGATTTGACAGGATCCAACAAGTTTGAGGACTGTGTCATGCTCCCATGTATATATATATACGTATGTTATGGTTGCTATGATTTGATGCCCTTTAGGGGAGTGTATTAGGTGCTTTTTATGTGGCATCAGCACAAGTGGAACTACAGTAGAGAGATGCCAACAAGAATCAAAATGCATTGCACATTCATTTTGCTGTTCCCTCTACACACATATTCACTCAGTGAATTGTTTACAATGAAGCAAAACACTATTAACACACAAGTAATTTAATAATTGACAGGATCTGGTGAGCCACAGAACTGTGCTGACCTCCAGTGTCAGCTTTGGCATGTTTTCTATAGCTAGATGTGCATCCTCACACCAACCACCTTACAGTAGTTATTTTTAGTTTGCCTAGATCTTTTTGGATCATTTTCACCTAGAATTTTTCCAGGATGTTTCCCCCTCTCCTACCATTCTAGTTGCCAGAAACATATATTCAGTTTGTATAACAACATTGAATTATGCACTTGATTCATTGACTTTTGCTTTGTGGAAAAAAACAATTTGGAGATAAAATCAAAAAGATTGTTACAGGTTGTGACAGGAATTTCAATTTTGATGACTTCATCTAGAAATAAAATATAATCTAAATTCTAAAGCCAAAAGACATTGGAACTCACTTATCCTGGGTGTGGAATATTGCACACAACAAAATCAATTTCAGAACTTGTTCCATGATCTTAAGTATTCTTAGCAGTGAAGTCTACATTCTCAGTATTGTAAAACAGTTTTATTAAATTTGAAGTAGTTATTGTGAAACATTTTGTAAAACATTTAAATTTCAAGACTAAAAATTAATGCAAATCTTGACAATATTGTGTGTCTATGTATTCTTTTATTTCTGATTTTTATTGTTACTGCATACGTTTGTTTCTTCATTGTTAGGTTTGTGTACAGCGTTGCTTGAAACGAGGGGAAACAAGTGGTAGAGCTGATGACAATATTGAATCTTTGAAAAAACGGTTTGTACATTCATTTTGCTTTTTACTACTGGTCTCAGTCTTTGTACAATGGCCATGTGAGGACACCGCTTTTGAGGGGTTTAATCAATTGTATCAACCCTAGTACTTTGTCTGGTACTTACGTTATTTATATTGTGATGGATGAATTGTAAAATGTAATTGGGTGTAAAGAGATGTGGCTGATATGAAACCAAACACCATTTTTGTTCAAC
>NC_142940.1:17578780-17636280 GCF_046866305.1 Octopus bimaculoides | reverse complement strand
GTATATATATATATATATATCATCATCATCATCGTCGTTAGCATGGGTTGGACGATTTGACTGAGGACTGGTGAAACCGGATGGCAACACCAGGCTCCAGTCTGATTTGGCAGAGTTTCTACAGCTGGATGCCCTTCCTAACGCCAACCACTCAGAGAGTGTAATGGGTGCTTTTACGTGTCACCCGCACGAAAACGGCCACGCTCGAAATGGTGTCTTTTATGTGCCACCCGCACAAGCCAGTCCAGGGGCACTGGCAACGATCTCGCTCGAAAATCCTACGGGAGCCAGTCAGGCGGTACTGGCAACGGCCATGCTCAAAATGGTGCATCTCATGTGCCACCCGCACAAGAACCAGTCCAGGGGCACTGGCAACGATCTTACTTGGCTTGCCGGGTCTTCTCACGCACAGCACATTTCCAAAGGTCTTGGTCAGTAGTCATCGCCTCGGTGAGGCCCAATGTACGAAGGTCTTGCCTCACCACCTCAGCCCAGGTCTTCCTGGGCCTACCTCTTCCACGGGTTCCCTCAACTGTTAGAGTGTGGCACTTTTTCACGCAGCTATCCTCATCCATTCTCACCACATGTCCATACCAGCGCAATCGTCTCTCTTGCACGCCACAACTGATGCTTCTAATGTTCAGCTTTTCTCTCAAGATACTTACACTCTGACGGGTATTCACATTCACATTACACATCCAACGGAGCATACTGGCTTCATTCCTTGTGAGCTTACGTATGTCCTCAGCAGTTACAGCCCATGTTTCACTGCCATGTAGCATGGTTGTTCGTACGCATGCGTCATACAGTCTGCCTTTTACTGTGAGTGAGAGTCCCTTTGTCGCCAGCAGGGGTAAGAGCTCTCTAAACTTTGCCCAGGCTATTCTTATTCTAGCAGCTACACTTTCAGCGCACCCACCCCCACTACTAACTTGGTCGCCCAGATAGCGGAAGCTATCGACTACCTCTAGTTTTTCACCCTGGAATGAGATAGAAGTTGTTTCCTGTTTATTTACAGTCTTTATTGCACCTGAACATCTGCCACAAACAAAAACTAACTTGCTAGTTAACCTGCCTTTGATGTTGCTGCACCTCTTATGTGTCCATAGCTTGCACCGGGTACATCTTATAGAGTTACTACCTACTCCTTTTCTACATACTGAGCAGGGCCATCTACCTGAAGGGGTTTGTGTTTTATCTACCTTCCTACTTATTAGGATTTTGGTTTTAGCTAGGTTGACTCTAAGGCCCTTCAATTCTAGACCTTGCTTCCACACCTGAAACTTCTCCTCTAGTTCTGATAGTGACTCCGCAATTAGGGCAAGGTCATATATATGTATGTATATATATATGTGTATATGTATGTATATATGTATATGTATGTATATATATGTATATATATGTATATATATATATATATATATATTGTATGTATATAGGTAAATAGATAGATTTGATTACCTTACTTGTGATATATAAAAAAAAAAACATTGAAGTAACAAATAATAATAAAATTAGTAATTTTCTGATATAGGCCCAAGGCCTGCAGTTTTGAGGGAAGAAGGTTAGTCAGTTAAGTTGAACTAAAAACTGAACTAATATTTTATCAACCTCCAAAAGGATGGATGGCAAAGTTGACCTCAGCAGAATTTGAACTCAACAGAAGGCATTTTGTCTGGCACTCTAACAATTCTGCTAATCATTTTCTGCATGAATGTAAAATACCAGGAATTGACTGTTCAAGCTATAGCTTGAGCAAAGCAAGCAGTATTTGTTGAAAGAAAATTAGTGTGGTATAAAAATCAGACAGGATAGAGAAGCTGCAAGGGGAAATAAGTGAAAGAAATTGTGCTAGAATTTTGAATATCTTCTATGCAGGGACATGCCGTCCAGCTAAGCAAGTTAAGCAGTGCCTACCTTGAATAAAATAGATCAATAGCAACATTTGCCTTTTATGGCAAAATATGCACTTAATTCAATAAAATTATGAAGGTTACTCTGATTACTATGCATAAAATGCAAAATATTTTATTATTTTGTAGATTAGGTAGGCATAATTCGCCCCTGCTTTTCAATCTCAGTATTTAAGCTACGCACGGTACTGCTGTAGTACACGTGCTGTATACACTCTTACAACACAGTTTTCTTTATGTACTGTAAAGGCAGAAGTAAATCTGCCTTCAACTTGGTGTTTCACTTATTTTTTGTGTTTTACTACATAGAGGTCACCAACTGCCTACCCTGAGTAATTACTGATGGCACATGCCTGCTTCTATGTAAAACCATCCACTACCAAAAGACCAAATTTAATTTTAGAAAATAATAACTAAAAAAGAAATTAATTATTGATATAGTTTATCCCAATGGGGAAAGTATTGAAAAACTTCAAAAATACCAGCAGAAATCTTCTGCTTTGTGTGAAACAAGGCAAGAATATATCAAAATTGTACCATTTGTGTCTGATTAACAACTCATCTTTGTATTTTGCTATGTGCTGCAAGCACAAGAGAAGAATAGCCATCCAATTATGAATGATATGCATTAGTTTAATGTGATATGGATTTTTATACATACAAATAATCTGTAATGGAAATCAAGGCTGAGCTCATGGTGGAGCTCACAGAGGATTCAGGCAAAATGCTGGGACAGCTCTTTGTTACCTTCTGTAGGCTCTAAGGAGGGTTCATTTAGAACTCATTGTGAACTGCCTAATCATGATACTTAGTACAGTTTGCCTGAGTTAAGTGTTCTGAACATTGACAAATGCAATGTCACTACTCAAACTAGTGACACCTCATTTATTTGTGCAATGCACGACTTTCTTGGCCAATTGTAACTGTGAATCTGTGAATGTTCTTAGTAAGTCAACACGCAATGTTGAATTTATGAGACAACAAAGGAATTTCAAATGATACTCATCATCGTTTAACATCTGCCCACCCATGGTAGCATGGGTGGGACGATTTCACAAGAGCCAGCCAGGCTTCTGTGACTGTTTGGCAGGATTCTTACAGCTGGATGCCCTTCCTAACACCATCCACTCAGCAGAGTAGACTTAGTGCTTTTTACATGGCACAAGCACAGACGAGGTCAGTTTTGGCAAGGTCTTTACAGCTGGATGCCCTTCCGAACACCAACCTCTTTACAGTGTGGATTGGATGCTTTTAAGTTGAACCTGCACTGACAGGGTCACCAAGTACTTGCAAGACATAAAAAAAACTTTCAAGAGGGAAGGGCTCATTGGAAGAGGTGGTCTTGTGTCGGATGATGAAAGGTTATAGTGAGACAGAGAGATAGAAAGAGGTGTATTGCTGTAGAGGAAGTACAAGATTACCCAAGGGGGGAGAGAGAGAGATCAGGAATGAAGACAGAAACAGGTGTGCTACTGCAAACAAATATATGGTTATCCAACCTGAGGGAAGTGCAGGAGAAGGAGAGAGAGAGAGAGTGGGAGACAGCAGGATAGAGATGTTGGCAAAATGCTGAGCATACTCACAAGGGACAGGGATCAGAATATAAATGGGATGGTTGAGTAAATGAAGACAGAGAGATATATACCCTTGAGGTTTGAATGTCATTATATAATTAGCAATACTATTACAAGAAACTTTTCTCTGATGGTCATGTGATAGTCACAACAATAATCATGTTATATATTCTAATTTAAATCTTTTTTAATCCTACATTAATACTTTCTTATGTTCTTTTTTCTATTTTCAGGTTTTTGAGGAAGTAAAAACTATTTTTGATAACTTATGAAAAGAAATGAACACGTCATTTGTTTTTATTGAAACTGAAGGGAAGCAATGCATCAATCTTTATCAATATTTAAATCTGCGAAATTTTTTGTTTATTTTTAGATAGCAGTCATTTCCTTCATATACATTTTGTTTTATATTTGATTTTTGCTTCTTTTTATTTTCCCTTCCCCATATATGGTAAACAAAATAAAACCATAACTTTTCCAGGGCACTTGGGCAGTTTATACACATTTATTATTCAAGTGCAGAAACAACCACACAATAGCTGTTGTCATTGTGTGTCCCTTGTCTATTGATACCACTATCTTGCATCTAGAAATATTTGATAATTTACATTGCAGTATTTTATTGCATTGAGTTCCCTTAAAGTTATAAAATAATTGTTGGAAAACCGACTAGTGTATTGGTGAATGATGATATTCCTATTGCTAATGGTTATAATGTATTGGTGACCAAGGGTATTCCTATAGCTACATACCACTTTACAAACTGGTGTTGTTCACATGGTCATGAAGTCATTTAAAAATTCGAGTAGGGGTGCTCCTTGTTTTAATGGATTTCAGCTTTTTTCATATGTGTTCATGTATTTACAGCATATAAAATCATTGTATGAACAAAATATATACATATATATTTAACAATTTCTTACTAGTTTTTGTTTTATTCAAAATATATTGATGCTATGAAGCAGTTTTTTTTTTTCCTTCAGATTTTAGCATTTTCATTATAAAGACTTTCTATACACTAAAGCATAATCTTTTATATAGTCTCTTAATATTTTCACTGAAAAATGTAAAGCCTTACAATCAGAGTAGTTCTAATTTTCCCATCAGAAAATATTTTGTTAATCCCTTTAGGTTAAAACTATGATTGTCAAATAGAAAAATCAGGAAAAGAGAATCCAAGATAAATTTTATTCATACATAAAATTTCTAAAATCTTGTAATTATTAATGAAAAAAGTGGTCTTTGGCATAGTAAACAGTAACTTTACAAATAAGTTCAGAACTTCAAAGTTTTTGACTGGTAAGGTAGCAACATCTCATTAAAAACAATCGATCCAATTAGGCTAAAACACATCTACTTCTGGCTTAAAGTATTTACATTGCTCTGCATCATTTCCAATACGTCCATTATAAAAGAGAAAAAAAAAAGTCTTTATTATTTATAGCAAAAAGATGACAATGTATATATTTCCTTTTGTCCCTCATTAAACTTATGTGAAACATAAATAGTGTTTGTCTTATATTGAAATGAGTTAGAATTCATTTAAGATGACGATATGGGTGTGTGTTTAAAAAGTTTGTTTCATAACATTGTGGTTCTACATGCAATCCCACTGTATTGCATCTTGGACAAGTGTCTTCTGCAATGACCTTAGGTTAACATATCTTGTGACCAGAATTTTGTACGTGGAATTGTGTCAAAGCTCACTGTGTATTTGTTTGTTGGCACTCCGTCGCTTACGACGTCGAGGATTCCAGTTGATCCGATCAACGGAACAGCCTGCTCGTGAAATTAACGTGCAAGTGGCTGAGCACTCCACAGACACGTGTACCTTTAACGTAGTTCTTGGGGATATTCAGCGTGACACAGTGTGACAAGGCTGACCCTTTGAATTACGGGCACAACAGAAACAGGAAGTAAGAGTAAGAGAAAGTTGTGGTGGAAGAGTACAGCAGGGTTCGCCACCATCTCCTGCTGGAGCCTCGTGGAGCTTTTAGGTGGTTTCGCTCAATAAACACTCACAACGCCCGGTCTGGGAATCGAAACCGCGAGTCCGCTGCCCTAACCACTGGGCCATTGCGCCTCCAACTGTGTGTGTATATATATATATATATAGATACACACACACACATACATACATAAATCATCATCGTTTAACGTCCATTTTCTTTGCTGGACAGGAGCTGTCCAGGCTCCAATTGTCTGGTTTCTACTGCTGAATGCGCTTCCTAACACCAACCACTTTACAGACTGTGCTGGGTGCTTTTACATGTCACTGACATGAGTGTATTTTACGTTGTACTGCCTCCTGGAAGGCAAAGACCACTCAGCTGGGAGAGGGACTGGAGCTGTGGCCATAAAGGAAATGCCTGAATATATAAAAGAAATATATTATTCCTTCTTTTACTTGATTCAGTCATTTGACTGCGGCCATGCTGGAGTAGCACCTTTAGTCAAACAAATCAAGGTTGCTATGAAGTGGGACTGAACCTAGAACCATGTGATTGGGAAGCAAACTTCTTGCCATACAACCATGCCTAATTGAAAGAAAATGAATAAGAATGACTTTTTTTGGTGTGTGGGGGGAGGGGGTAATTTTTTCCACCTTAATGATTAGCTATTTACAAATCCTGTTGTAACTGTTTTATATAAAGACAAAAAAAAAACAAGGCTCTTTGATTTGGGACTGAGTTTCTTGCTTAAAAACAATTTTCAAACTGTTCTTTCTTTGGTAACAAATTTCTTTTAATGTAATCTTAGTTTGTTTCAGGATGGAGGTAGGGGTGTTACAAAACCACACACACACACACACACACACACACACACACATATAAAGGATTGAATACAAATTGAGATAGGTCAAAATAAAAATAAGAGGAAAAAATAGGGTATGCGTTATTTTATGAAATGAATTTTGTATTTTGGAAAATAAAAATAATACATCCTGAATAGAAAAATAACCTGTCTTTCTTTCAGCTGGTCATCTTAGTGTCAGGTCACAGTGACATCTATATTTCTGTGTAGTTTAAGTAAAAACACACAAGCACATACCCATATAAAGTATTAAATACAAAAAGAAAGGAGGCAGAATAAAGAGAAGGAAACACACACAATAGGATTTGTAAGCATCTAAAATTCACTCCATAATTGCCCGTGGGCATATGGCATAGTGGTTAAGGGCATGGGCTACTAACCCCAAGATTCCAAGTTCAACTCGAAACAACAACCGAGAACCCAGGTTCGAACTTTCCCCAAGACACCTGATGAAGGCTGGATGGTATATCAGCCGGAACGTGTTAACGACAAACAAGATGAGAACAAATATCCGTCAATTGTAAATACTGTATCTAATCCAGTGTTTTTCAACTTATTTTTCCCCAGGCTCCACTATAACTTTCCAAAAAAAATACATGCCCCACTAATGGTTGGAAAAAAAAAAACAACTTTATTTTTAATATTCTATCACAATTATTTTATACAAAAGAATCTACCAGTAATTCTTTTAGGTACTGAGTATTGACTTCTCATAATTAAGTACCTTCCTTAAAGAGGTATCTACACCAGGGTATTAGAATATCCCTATACTGTAGCAAACAACCTTCACACAGTATGTTTGGTTGGTGGGATTGGTTTGGCCAGGCTGTGTATGGGTGTAGTATATTTGCTGTGAAAAGATTTTCACAAATCCATGTCCCACTTAAAAAAAATAAAAAGGTAAAAGAATTTTGGATCCTACATGCCAACCACTGTTTTCCCTGGCCCCACTAGTGGGGAATATGCCCCATATTGGGAATCACTGATCAAATCATTAAAGTGGGAAAAATATCAGGAAAGTCACTCGTATTAATTTTTAAAAAATATATAGAACTGTACCAAGGACTTTCTTTTTCTACTATATATATATATATATATATATATATATATATATATATATATATATATATATATATATATATATATATATATATATATATATATATATATATATATATATATATATATATATATATATATATATATATATGTTGTTGTACTTGGGGATGGTCATATTGCCAGTTTAGCCAATAAAAACACATGCACTGTATATTTGGTGTTAATTTGCTTCAGCTTTATATTACATTAATCTTATTTCGGCCAGAGTTCTTTCGTCACACTTCTGTGACCTCATCAGTGGTCCTTTGTTTCCTTCCTTCTTATGTGTGTCTCACCTTGCTAAATATCAGCCATTTTGTATTCCTATTGTATGTGTCTACGCATGCATGTCTTTCAATGTGTCTGTGTCTTGTAGGTGCATGTGTGTATGGGGAGTGTCTGTATCACCTATATACTCTGTTAATACGTGTTCGTTTGTATTTGTTTTTATTTATTTATTTGTTCATGTGTGTGTGTGTGTGTGTTTTTTGTGTTTAATTAAATATATATATATATATATAATTAGTTTCCACCTACCAAATGCACAAGGCTTTTAGTCAACCCAGGTTTATAGTAGAAGACACTCAAGGTACCACACAATGGAATTGAACCTAAGACCACATGATTGGGAAGCAAGTCCCTCGGCCACACAGTCACACCTTAAAGCTCTAAATCAGTGGTTTTCAACCAGGGTCCATATAAGATTTTTCAGTTAAAATTTATGTGCAATAAAACAAGATGTTTTAAAACATCAAATGGCTACGGGAATCCACCCAAATAAAATACGAGGTCAAAAAATGGTTGAGAACCACTGCTCTAAATAAAAGATGTCTGTTAACCCCTTTAGCATTTAAATTGATCATATCTGGCCCAAATATTCTACCAGTTTTGTGTTGAAACCAGCCATGTCAAACCTCTCGATTTTGTTCAAAAAACAACCACGTCATTGAAATTCCAAAGCTATGAGATAATACTTGATTACTTCAAAGCAACATGAATGAATTAAGCATTACATTTGACTGAGTAATCTGAGTGTTAAAGGGATAATAATATTGCAAAAGGAAATAACAGTTACTTGCCCAAACATGAACAACTCAAAACTAGAACTCTCATAGTTATTACAAATACTTTGTCTCGTCCTCACTGACATCTTTCCTGGTCATATCACATCTTCAACATAACAAAGACTGGTAGCATAGCTAGAGTGTGTGCTGCCTGGAGCAGCCCTTGAGTTTACCACCCCACCCCCACTTCACCTCAGGCCACCACCAATCCTGTACAAATTTACACAGGAGACCTTTATGCTGCCTCCGTAAAAGTACTACATGCCCTACTCCCTCTAGCGCTTTGTTACTGGCCAAGACTACATCACAAAGACAGATTTTCCTCTTCAATATCAGGAAATACTTCAGCCTCCTACAGTTACCCCTAACAAAATTCAAGGGTGACCCTTTTGCCTATCCCATGTATCATATGACACAAGACACTTCATTGGCCTCTAAGCATCATATATGGTAAACATTCCCAATTTTTTTCAACCACCACAGTAACTTGGGACTTAGGAAAGGAGAACTTTGGTATTATCCAGAACATATGAAACAAGAGCTAGCTAAAAGTATGAAAATAAGCATGGACGTTTAGAACAAACTTATGAAAATGGCTTTAGACAGGCAAAGGTTCAATTGGTATGAAGGTACTTGCAATACACTCCAGCCTTTGGCCCATAGTCATGGTGTCTCCATATTGTCTTTTCTACTGCAACTACAATGGTTTCTAGTCCCCAAAGCTGGCTGGTCTTGTACTACCACCTTTTAAGATCATTCAATTCAATAGTTTGACCTTTCATGAACTGTAGTGTAGCCCACCACTAATTTATCCAGTCCTTTCTCCCAAGAACATTGTCATTCTGGAATTCCATCCATACAACTCTTCAAAAGGAATATCAACTGTATTGATCTCTTGGACTTGAAGAGCTTGTGAAAGCCACTGGTATAATTCCTTCCTGCAGCCCAAACCATTGCAAAAACCCCTAGTAACTCACTAAAATAAGACACCAGAATACACACACATCATGAATATTCTTATATCAACTTTCTCATGCTTGCATGCATCTGATGAAATTAGGTGAAAAAAAAATGGTAACGGTTACCTTCTCATGTCACACTGACTCATAAGGGCCGGTTTCATGACATATATTCCCCACTTGGACTGGATGCTGATCTGTTGCAAGATTACTTGTTTTTACCAGCTGAGTGGACTGAAGTAACGTGAAATGAAGTGTCTTGCTCAAGAACACATTACCCGAACCAGGAATCGAAACCACAATCTTATGATCATGAGTCCAACACTCTAACCACTAAGCCACGTGCCTCCACTAGATGGAGTTAATTGAGGAAGATTTTCTGTAACTGGATGCCCTTCCTGTTGCTAATCCTTATCTGTAAGTAAAGTAATATTTTCATGCAGATTGGAAACAAATGCCACTGACATTTGTTTACAACTATCATGCACTGTCAAGACAAGATGACACTAACATACATTCATATAACAGGCATCTTTCAGTTTCCAACTTGCAAGGCTTTGGTCAGCACAGGGCTATAGTAGAAATCACTTGCCCAAGGTGTCATGCAGAGATTGAACCTGAAACCATGTGATAAGAAAGCAAACTTCTTTAGCACAGCCTTTCATTGTAAAATATTTACAGATGCTTCAAGGAAACATTTTAAAAAATAGCAAAACATTAAGATTTAACAAGGGCCCGCAAAGATCACACAAAATATTTCAAGTCTACAAATATTGCAAATTAGTGAAACACTCAGTGACAATCAAGCTATACCTGATTACAACAGGAAGGAACGAATCACTGTTTACACTGACTTTGCAAGGAAACAATACAAAAATCATAGTATTGTAACATCATCATCATCGTTTAACGTCCGCTTTCCATGCTAGCATGGGTTGGACGATTTGACTGAGGACTGGTGAAACCGGATGGCAACACCAGGCTCCAATCTGATTTGGCAGAGTTTCTACAGCTGAATGCCCTTTCTAACGCCAACCACTCAGAGAGTGTAGTGGGTGCTTTTACGTGTCACCCGCACGAAGGCCAGTCAGGCGGTACTGGCAACGGCCACGCTCAAAATGGTGTATTTTATGTGCCACCCGCACAAGAGCCAATCAAGTACTTATATCTCTCAGAATAAAATACTACAAACAATTTGAAAATGAGAGATTCTACAAATCAATATTGTTTACTTGCAAACACCAAACAACAATAATTCACAGGCCCTTTGAGATGGATCTGACTCGACAGTGGCTTTCAGTTCATCTGCCACCTTTGTTTCTGGTTGACAGCATTGCTCATTTGTGAGGTCAAAGTTACCAGAACGAAATTTTGCAAACCAATTTGATACTGTCTGCTGTGTAATAACATTGGAATAAAATACTCCATTAATATTCCGAGCTGTCTGTGATGCTGTATTTCCAAGAAAGAACTCAAATTTCAAAACTGTAGATTTCCCACTTATCCATCTCTAAACAAAAACAGCAAAAAACAATTTATAAATACTTTATAAAGTGCAAAATGAGTTAGAAAAAAGAAATAGATGTGTCAGCTTTCTAACAAAAAATAAAGATTGTCAAAATATGATAATGGCACAAAATGAGCAGCTTTCAAAGTTCACCATATACCTTACTACAAATTTCATACTTGATGACCTGATATATATACACTGTCCAGCTCATGCCAGCATGGACAACAGATATTAAATGATGATGATGATGACACACATATACACAAAAAGTTAAACAATAAGAAATTTCTTTTTGTAAAATCTAGTTTCAAAATTTATTTACAAACAAATTAAGAATAGATATTTTGTGAAGTGAAAAAGAAGTCGAAATTCGCACAAGAAGACAAAACAGCAGGTGAGATCATTCTTTTCCTAGAGTACCAAATATTAAACTAGATGGAGCATTATCACTCATTCATTCGAATAGTCTGTTCTGATTTGACTAGCTCATCTCTCATTGACTGGGCTTTTTTCTTATATTTATCAGCTAATTCAGAATTCTGATCCACACCATCACCACGCCGATACATAATGCTAAGATTCACACAAGAATAAAGATGTCCAAGTTCACAGCCTTTTAATGCTAATTCAAAAGCTTTTTTCATATCTTTCTTTAATTCAGTCTGGTCTCGCATATAAAGTGCGCTGAGATTAAAACATGCAAGAGGGTGATTATTTGAGCAAGCTTTGGTGAGATAGGTTACGGCATTTGGAATATTCTGATGTCCTTTACTTAGACTTAAGATTCCTGTCTGGTAACATGCAGGAATGTAATCATAATCACATCCTTTGGTCTCATATTTAATTGCTTCTGTTATGTCTTTTTCACACCCTGCACAATAAAAAAAAAAGCCAAAATGAGTTTTATTCGATAAAATTAGCTTTATTAATTTTTTCATTAGCATATATATCTTTTATCTCTTTTGGTCAGTAGACTGTGGCCTTGCTGGGGCACCACCTTGGAGAATTTTTAGTCGAATGAATTGACCCTAGTACTTATTACTTTAAGCCTAGTGTTTATTCTATTGGTCTCTTTTGTCAAACCACTAAGTTATGGGGACATCAGCATCAGTTGTCAAGCAGTGGTGGGCGACAAAGATGCACACACACACACATAAAGGGTGAGGGTGACCCCCTTTGGTCATGAATGACAATGGGATTGCATCTAGAAAGTTACCCTCCAAGGCACAAGTCCAGGCAAGGTTGTTTTATGGAAGACCAGCAGTTGCCCATGCACACCAGCCTCCCTTCTCCATGCCACCAATGTTATCCAAGGCAAAGGCTGATACAACTTGGCACCAGTGGCGTCACAACTCATTTCTACAGCTGAGTGAACTGGAGCAACGTGAAATAAAGTGTCTTGCTCAAGAACACAACATGCAGCCCAGTCTGGGAATCAAACTCACAACCTCGATGCTGGCTTCTTTCAGTTTCCATCTACCAAATCCACTTGCAAAGCTTTGGTTGGCCTGAGACTATAGTAGAAGACTGAACCCAGAAGCATGTGGTTGGGAAACAAGCTTCTTACCATACAGCCACACCTGCACCTATTACTCTCTTTTACTCCTTTTTTTTTTAATACATATTTGTACCATTGATAAGCAAAAAATTGTCACAAGTTTGGTATGTGAATAAATCTATTTAAAAATGACTACACGTTTTTCAGAATCAGGTATATTTTCAAGCCCCAAAACAAATTCTCCTATATCTATCTATCTGTCTATCTATTTAGAGAGAGAGAGAGAGAAACAGACAAATTCTGAGAAGCTAGTATAATCAGCAGTATAATATAAAATAAATCTTACTGCAGTTGTGCAGCATTCATGAGAATAGTTAATAAAGGATGCAAGGTCATGCATATCAGAACAATTGAGGTCATACAAAAATAAACGAACAGATAGTTATAATTAATGAAATGAAAGACGTAAGGTAACCAATAAGAACTACCTACCTTGTCCTACAGTTCTGTAATTCCCATATTTATAACAACTATGACCATAGTGATAGTCATCACAGGTTGATTTGTACATTTTTGCTGCTCGTTCATTTTCTTTTTTCACAGATTCAAAATAATCAGCCAGTCTGTGGCAGCCTACAATAAGGAAGAAAGAGACAGTAAGTTACTGCTACTAAAACAGCACTTTACCTTTTGTATTTTACTGTGCCTTACAAAATGGTCAATCTATGAATGGATAATAAAACTTAATATGATGCTGTAAGTGCTTAAGTTGGAAAAGGAAGACAATACAATGAAGACAAGAGATTACATTTCAATCATTTTAATGTCCACTTTTGCATGCTTGTATGGGTCAGTCAGAATTTTGTCAAGGCAAATTTTCTACAGCCAGATGCTCTTTCTGACACCAACCCTCAACTGTTTCCAAGCAACGTAATATTTTACATGGTCAGATAGGTTTTTCTGCAGAAGACTGGAAACAAACAACCTCACTTGTTGACAGTGATGCTCATTTACAACTATGATGTGATATCAGGACAAAGGTATACACATACATAAATGTATACAACAGGTTTGTTTCAGTTTCTGTTTACGAAACCCACTCACAAGGCTTTGGTCAACCCATGATTATAGTAGATAACACTTGCCCAAGGTTCCATGTAGTAGGACTGAACAGAAGACCTCATGGTTGGGGAGCAAGCTCCTTAACCACACAGACATTGCTGCATCTCAATGTGCATAAAAAATGGTGATAGATGAAACCGACTTTGTTTTAAATATTTCTTGGCCAGTGAAGGAAGTGCGGTAGCCCTAAGCTTTTGCAGAGCCTCCAAAATGGATGAGAGGAAGGAAGAAGATAATAATGGTTTTATAATTTTTACACAAGTCCAGCAATTTGAGGGGAGGGAGTAAGTTGATTACACTGACTCCAGTGCTCAACTGGTATATATTTTATTGATCTTGAAAGGATGAAGGGCAAAGTCAACTCTGGTGGCATTTGAACTCAAAACACTTGATAACCGATGTTGGTGTGTTTATGTCGTTGAAACTTAGCGGTTCGACAAAAGAACCGATAGAATAAGTACTAGGCTTACAAAGAATAAGTCCTGAGGTCGATTTGTTCAAGTAAAGGCGGTGCTCCAGCATGGCCGCAATCAAATGACTGAAGCAAGTAAAAGAGTAACAGAAAAGAAAAATATATATATATAGTGAGAGACAGAGAGATACATATATGTTTGTTTATATTTTGTGCTTGTTTATTCAAAGGTTACCATGACTGAGTTGTATTGTTATTGGCACTTCTGTCAATAACTTGTTTGCTCCCTTTGTGCCTCTGAAGCCTTGTGAAATAAGAGGCTCCTTACTTGTAAAACAGGAAAGGCATTCAGCAGTAAAACAATGCTTCAATAACATATTCATTCCACCCATACTAGCATGAAAAAACAGACATAAAACAAACAAAAGTAGATGCTTTTCCCAAGAACACTAACCATGTCATGAATTTATATACATATAGTTAATATTTTTCTAAAGCAAAATTAAAATCTACTACATTAAACAATGAATGAAATTTTATTGGTGAACGTAGCTCTCAGAAAGACCATTAAATTTAAGAAAGAATGAATTTTATTTTTCTTGTTTTCATTTTCCAGTTTTCCACAGAAAAACCTGTCTGGCCATGTGAAATATTATGTTGCTTGGAAATAGTTGAGGGTTGATGTCAAGAAGGGCATCTGGCTGTAGAAAATTTGCCTTGACAAAATTCTGACTGACCCATAGAAGATTGCAAAAGTGGGCGTTAAAATGATTGAAATGTAATCTGTTGTCTTCACTATGTTGTTGTCTTTCTGCTTAACACATTACCTACCAGTGATCGCATATGAGATCACTTAAAAATTACAAATTTCGTAATTATCTGTCAATATTTACACATATCTAACCTTTTTGTTATATCTACTAGGTATATTTCTCTGATATTCAAATGAGGTTTGCTAATTTTTCACCCAATATCTCGCTTATTTCTATTTAAAATGTTACTTTGAAATGTTATTTTGACCATTCCAGCGTGTTTCTTAGGCTGTTTTATGCTAGAAATCAAAGTTTCATAAAAAAATTCCAGTTAATCGAATTATGGGAGGTAATGGGTTAAGCAGTTACAACCTTATATTAAGTTTGTCCTGTCCCTGCAGAGCTCATTCTGGGATACCTACTTTCAAGTTTGATAGATGTACCAACCAGTCAAACATCCCAACAAACACTTAACTTGACTGGATGTGGTTCGAGGCTACCTGCCATTAGACCAGCTCATGATCAATAAAGAAAAATGCTTAACCATGAAAAACAAAGTACACACTGGCACAATTGCACTTCAGTTTTTGGCCCATACTAAATCAGTATCTAGTCTAATTGATCCAGAAATTACTAGCTTAAGTCCAGATTACAATGGCTTTCCAAATGATGTCCCACATCTCTCACACTGCATAGTTCGTTCCACTACCAGAAAGTTTGCTGAATGGTATTAACTCAAATCATAATATTGTACTTCTATTACAACCCCAAGAACAATTAAGTTCACACATCGATGCCTTGGCTGTGTGACTTTCTCCACACACTTTCCACCAGATAATGAACTACTACACAGTAACAGCCTGATCCCTCCTCCATCAAATGAGTAAAAAAGGAAGCTACATAAGTAACTCTATACCAACTAGCAACCCTTTACAACAGCGGTTTTCAACCAATTTTTACCTGTGGAACTCTTTGATTCCTATTTCACTCTACTGGATCCTCATAGCCACTCAGTGTTTAAAAAATCCTATTATACTTTTAGAATTGAATATAATTAGGAATTGTATTTAATATATTGTTAAAATATTTTGTGTATAAGCAATTTATTGCGCATAAACTTTAACAACAAAATCTTACATGTGGCCCCCAAGGGCTATATGGACATTGGTTGAGAACCACGTTTTAGAAGGCCAGTCTAATTGATCCCACATCTCTCACACTGCATAGTTCATCCCACTACCAGAAAGTTTGCTGAATGGTTACATGTATGCTAAGTCTACCTTGTACTCAAAGAGAATAGGAAATGGAGTAATTTTTGGTGATGCTCTTTTAGTTCCAGTTAACCTAGGCAAGGAGGCTTTTGGCTGCAATCTATAGGGTAAAGGGTGAAGATCTCCTTTGGTTATGAATGACCATGGGATTGCACCTAGAAAGTTACCCTCTGAGGTACAAGTCCAGGCAAGGTTGTTTTATGGAAGACCAGCAGTCGCCCATCATACCAGTTTCCTCTCTCCACACCATTGATATTATCCAAAGGGAAGGCAAAGGCAAAAACAGCTTAGCATTAGTGACATTACAACTAATTTCTACAGCTGAGTGAGCTGGTGCGATGTGAAATAAAGTGTCTTGCTCAAGAACACAACACACACCCCAGTCCAGGAACCGAACTGTGAGCCCAATGCTCTAACCACTGAGCCAAATCTATAGATTAGTAAAATACAAGTCAACATAATCCACCACAAGATCCAGTCTTTATTGCAAAGTGGTGGCTTATGTGCCTCAATAATGTTGAGAGCTATGCCAGTGGAGTGTAAGCTCTTGGTGGAGCCTCTTATGCAGAACAGGTCAAAGGATAAAAGCCAGACTAATATGGACATCTAGACTGAGAAAAAGTATTGATGACAATTGTAAACCAACAAAACGTGAGGAAAGACAGCCGAGAGTTGAGTGCAGTGGAGAAAAGTCTATGCTCCATGGGGAGCAGAGGGCTTAGGCAGATAATGTTAGCATTATGTAGAAATTCTAATTAATTTAGATTATATTTGCAACAAATATACACATACACATGCATGCTCCCACATTCCAGAAGGTATTACTGAGCACTATAAAAAGATGATATTTATTGTCAGTGGTTTCTTAGCTTAATGGTTCAGCTGAAATTTGAGAAGTGCAGGGTTCAATTCCCTGTGGAGGCTTGCTGGCCACTTTTACCATCTTTTAAAAGGTATTTACCCAATTTTCTAAGCTGTCTTCACAGCCTTCCAGCATTCATGAATTCCTTTACTTTCTGTAGAATACCAACAACACACACGGTGCTTATAAGTTGTTCTTTCTTTCCATCATTTAATGTCTGTTGTCCATACTGGTATGGGTTGGATAATTTAACAATTTGACCAAAGCTGGCAAGATGTGGAGCATGATCGTTACCAGTGTTACCTTCCTAGCACTTGTGCCGGTGGCACATGAAAAGACATTCGAGCGAGGTCGTTGCCAGTGCCGCTGGCACGTAAAATACACCATTTTGAGCATGGCCGTTGCCAGTACCGCCTGAATGGCCTTCATGCCAGTGGCACACAAAAGCACCCATTACATTCTCGGAGTGGTTGGTGTTAGGAAGGGCATCCAGCTGTAGAAACTCTGCCAAATCAGATTGGAGCCTGGTGTAGCCATCTGGTTCGCCAGTCCTCAGTCAAATCGTCCAACCCATGCTAGCATGGAAAGCGGACGTTAAACGATGATGATGATGAAACAAGATACCATCATCATCCTCATCTTCGTGTCATCATCCTGTTCCATGTTCACATGGGGCAGGCGAAATCTGGCATGAGCCAGATTTTCTACATCTAGATACCCTTTTTGTCAACCCTTACCTGTTTCCAAGTTAACATTTCCCCATGGCCGGATATGTTTTCAAACAAGACTGTTAAGGGAAGACCTGTTTGTATGGCAGTGACGCTCGTTTACAACTATCATGCGATGTCAAGGCAACACACAAATACACACATTCATCACTCCCTTCACACAAACACACACACGTGTGTGTGTGTGTGTATCAAATTTTCTCACAAGACCTCGGTAGGCCCGAAACCTCAGCAGATGATACCCGCCGCAGGTGCCATGCAGGGAGACTGAACCCGAAGCTATGTGGTTGAGAAGCGCAAATATTTTCTCTCTCTCTCTCTCTCTCTCTCTCTCTCTCTCTCTCTCTCTCTCTCTCTCTCTCTCTATATATATATATATATATATATATATATATATATATATATATATATATATATATATATATATATATATATATATATATATATATATATATTATGATGATGATGATGATGATCGCAATGTTTTCTATCGGAAAAACAAAAGCGACGAAATGGTCACAACCGAAGAAATGCTTTTTAATCCGTTCCCTCACAGAAGACATAGGCCTAAACATTTGATTTTCACTGTTTGTAATCTCTATAGGTAATAAATTGGATTCGTGCTAGTTCCAGATCATCGTTATAAAAAATATCAAGGGATTAAGCAACCTAGCAACGAGGAGCTTAATTGATCTTGTCGAAAGACACAAATTATTTTCATAACAATATCACCGCAACGACTCCTTAAAGTTTACATAAGAGATAGCGATTATTATGTAATACATTCTACTATTCCATCCTAAGTTTTGTTTGAATGACATCAACAAAAAGTAGTTGTATAACTTACGTAATCATTCACAAGACATGGATTGTACCACACACACACACTATATATATATATATATATATATATATATATATACATTGCTCGTACGATAGAAAGGATATATAAGTTTTCTAATTGGATACGTTATGTTTAATGTACCCATACTTTTTTAGTTTGTTTGTATATTTGGATATCAAGGGGGCTTCTGGTGATGGTGGGAAGGGACTCCAGTTTCTAATATTTTATAATTTATTTTTAAGTTACAATTTATTTTTATTGCAAAGGTCAACTGTTTCAACCACTTAACCTTTCCATCAATCTTAGTCATCAATGTCCTTCTCTCTCTCTCTCTTGCTGCTCTATCCAAGATTTAACTTTGAAAAGTAAAGAAACATCATGAAATTTTAAAATTTAGTTTGCTTCATACTATATACCATAAGAGTTGATCATCAATTTTAATCGTCTATTTACATTACGAGTGGTTTTCTTTTTCTCTGTGTATGAAGTGTTTGGGGTAGGTACGGTTAATATTTCTTCACATGTCACTCACATGCTGCAAACTTCAATGCTATATGTTTTCTTAGACTACCATGTGGCAGAGAACTTTATGCACACATACACATTGTCACTCACATTCACACAACCATGCGTTTAAAATCATTAACATGCGAAGGTGAAAGTTACTAAGGACAAAAACATCCCGTCTAAAAGTCACCGGTAAAGCTGTTATACTTGACACAAATTAAACACAAGATATATTTCTAGTGAAGTACCTGTTCCAAGAATCAATACTCTCACTTTATTTCTAGACATTCTGTCCGTTTATGCAACGCTAGGACGGATAAAATCTAAATAGGTAAAAGTTAGAGGATTATTAAAACTATATTTGTTAACATAAACTGAAAGGGAGTTTCAAAAAGATTTCAAGAAAACATTGAAATCTTAAATCTTCGAAAAATAAACTCACATGAAAGAAACATAACAGAACAAATCAATGATAGTTTGATGGTCAATGAGTTTTTATATACCTTCTGGAGATTTTTCGTGGAAGCATTGAAATCTATATTCAACTCCCACTCTTTCCAAATAAGCTTTCGCCTGTTCCTCGTCCTTTAGGTCGTAATTCATCGCCACAAATGTTTTTCTTCGCCCTCACTCCCTTCCTTTCGTTCATTCGCTTGTTCATAAGCTAAGTGGAGTTATTTCCCTTAATTTACCTTCAACCCCTCTCGGTCTTTCTATTTCTCTTTCTTTCTATCTATTTACAAACAGTTACATTTACCTCTCACTCTCTCTCTAACCGAAAATGAAACTATTTCTCTTCTCTTGCATTCCTATACCAAATAACCTTTATACTGGAAGCACAAGACCTCAAATTTTGGGGATGAGATTAAAGTCGATTACATCGACCCAGTGCGTAACTGGTACTTATTTAATCAACCTCGAAAGGATGAAAGGCAAAGTCGACCTCGGCGGAATTTGAACTCAGAAAGTAAAGACGGACGAAATACCGCTAAGCATTTCGCCCGGCATGCTAACGATTCTTCCAGCTCGCCGCCTTTTTCTTATACCAAATAATAGCACCTCTCTTTCCCTACTTCTGGAAATAGTTTTAATTCTTTAAGTCAGGTACATTTATTTGTGTGTGTGTGTGTGCGCGCGCGCGCGCGTATGCATTTGTGTAGTCAACTCACCGACTCTGTATATTACTGGTATATGTTTTATTAACGATGCAAAGATGAAAGGCAGAGTTGATATTGTCAGGATTTGAATTCAGCACAGGATTAAATACCACAAGGTATTTAATCCTGTACTTAACTGGTTTTTATTTGTTGGTTACTCTTACTAGTTTTTTATTAAAAGCTCTCCAAGGTACTCACTAAATTTTTGAGCTTGCAAATATATTTAACACAGTTTTTATGGTGTGAAATTCTGACCTGAATATACAGATAAAATAGGGTTATTACAATATTCATCTAATTCATCAAAAGTTATTGATTATTTTAGTCTTTTGGTTACTGGCCCATCATTATCAAACAGTATTAGTTTCCCTGAGTAGATGGTTGATATATATATATATATATATATATATATATATATATATATATATACATATATATATATATATATATACATATATATATATATATATATACATATATATATACATATATATATACATATATATATATATATACATATATATATACATATTTTATATCATCATCATCATCATGAAGGTGGTGAACTGGCAGAATCATTACTGCACCAGACAAAAGTGCTAAGCAGTATTTATTCTGGCATGTTACATTCTCAGTTCAAATGCTGCAGAAGTCAACTTTGTTTCAATCTTTCTGGGGTTGATAAAATAAGTACCAGTTCAACAGCAGCTGATGTGATTGACTACCCCATCAAAGTTGCCGGCCTTGTGCCAAATTTAAAAAGAATTATTAATAGGATTTGATTGTTATATGAACAAATTTTCTCTCTGCTTTCATTTAGTGTCTTATTAAAATTTGAGTAGTAGTAGTAGTAGTAGTAGTAGTATTTCAATGGCAGATGTTTACAAATATATGTATGGGTTCAGTGATGTTTTTGAAGAACATATATGCATTCTGCATCAAAATAAATTTGGGAATTGTTGCCATGATACATCAAAACATGAGAATCAAATTATGACAGAAAATTAAAATTGACCTCAGTTCTGGACTGCTACTTCATTTAATTGAGTCTGAAGGATAAAAAGTGAAGTTAACTGCAGAAGGATTTAAAATCAAAACATAAGGAGGCCCAAATAGAAATAGTATTGGTCATTAACAAATATGAATTTTCTTTTACAGGAGGGTCACTGCTTCTGTAGCCGAACAGAACAAAATCCTTAAGTATTGGGACTTGTCAGTGAACCATTTCTTCCAACCTAACGCCACGTTAGAGATGTTTGGAGGAGTTGGGTCATTAACAGCAAAGTTTTGTCATCATTGGCAGCTCACCTTACTGAGGTGCCAGGTGATGCCCATGAATGTGGTTGACTATTCCAGTGCCTTGGCCTCACCACTGTCCAAGGTAATGCCGCGGGCATGTTGGCTTGCTTCAGTAAGTTTTGTTGAACCTTGTGCTGTGCGATCAACTGAGGCACTCGTTGTTGAATTGGATTTTTCTTTCTTTCCTTCTTCCTCTTTTTCTTCATTTCTTTTTTTTCTTCACTCATGTTTGTGTTTTCTTCAGTTTTGGATTTGGATTTTTAATCTGGTTTTTGTATCATCATCATCATCATTTAACGTCCGCTTTCCATGCTAGCATGGGTTGGACAATTTGACTGGGGACTGGCGAACCAGATGGTTACACCAGACTCCAATCTGATCTGGTAGAGTTTTCTACGGCTGGATGCCCTTCCTAACGCCAACCACTCCAAGAGTGTAGTAGGTACTTTTTACGTGCCACCGGCACGAGGGCCATTCAGGCGGTACTGGCAACAGCCATGCTCAAATGGTGTTTTTTTTTACATGCCACCTGCACAGGAGTCAGTCCAATGTTTTGTTCACATGCCACCGGCACAAGTGCCAATAAGGCGAAACTGGAAACGATTGCGCTCAAATGGTGCTTTTTATGTGCCACCGGCACGTTTTACATGCAATAAAATAATGGTGCTCTATATAAAAAGAAATCCACATATACACTTCAGATTATTTTAAAAACAAACTTCTAACAATTAAGCATATTTTTACCAAAATAACTTTGTTGTTTGTAGTTTAATTTCTTGTTGATAATTTCAAACATGTTCCCATTTTTAATAATTTGGTTTGATTTTTGTTCACTTAAGTACTACAAGAATACAATGGTTTTCTGTTAAAATTTTTCCAATCAAACACACACACACATACATACATACATACATACGCACACACACAGTCATACACAAACATACACTGGTATAGAGAGAGAGAGAGAGAGAGAGAGATGAAACATACTACATGGAAATATTTACATAGGCACATGCTTATTTCTGACATATATGCTCTTACTAACACACACACACACACATAGAAACACTAACATTTAACACTATACATATACATGCCTTTCTTTGTTATAACATTTCTAATAAACTCTCAATCAATTCACTCAAATTATATACCGAATAAAAACAGGTTTTGTCATTATATCAAAAGTTCCAGCAACTAACTAGATACCAACCTAATGTGGAAACCACCCTCAAATCACATTTGCCTGTCTTGAAAAAAAGGAAGGTCATGTTGAATTATATCATTATATATTTACATGTGTGTACACACACAAATACACTCACACACACACATGTATGTATGTATGTATACATCATCATCATCATCATCATCGTTTAACGTCCGCTTTCCATGCTAGCATGGGTTGGACGATTTGACTGAGGACTGGTGAAACCGGATGGCAACACCAGGCTCCAGTCTGATTTGGCAGAGTTTCTACAGCTGGATGCCCTTCCTAACGCCAACCACTCAGAGAGTGTAGTGGGTGCTTTTACGTGTCACCCGCACGAAAACGGCCACGCTCGAAATGGTGTCTTTTATGTGCCACCCGCACAAGCCAGTCCAGGGGCACTGGCAACGATCTCGCTCGAAAATCCTACAGGAGCCAGTCAGGCGGTACTGGCAACGGCCACGCTCAAAATGGTGCATCTCATGTGCCACCCGCACAAGAACCAGTCCAGGGGCACTGGCAACGATCTTACTTGGCTTGCCGGGTCTTCTCACGCACAGCCCATTTCCAAAGGTCTCGGTCCGTAGTCATCGCCTCGGTGAGGCCCAATGTACGAAGGTCTTGCCTCACCACCTCAGCCCAGGTCTTCCTGGGCCTACCTCTTCCACGGGTTCCCTCAACTGTTAGGGTGTGGCACTTTTTCACGCAGCTATCCTCCTCCATTCTCACCACATGTCCATACCAGCGCAATCGTCTCTCTTGCACGCCACAACTGATGCTTCTAATGTTCAGCTTTTCTCTCAAGATACTTACACTCTGACGGGTATTCACATTGACATTACACATCCAACGGAGCATACTGGCTTCATTCCTTGCGAGCTTACGTATGTCCTCAGCAGTTACAGCCCATGTTTCACTGCCATGTAGCATGGTTGTTCGTACGCATGCGTCATACAGTCTGCCTTTTACTCTGAGTGAGAGTCCCTTTGTCGCCAGCAGGGGTAAGAGCTCTCTAAACTTTGCCCAGGCTATTCTTATTCTAGCAGCTACACTTTCAGCGCACCCACCCCCACTACTAACTTGGTCGCCCAGATAGCGGAAGCTATCGACTACCTCTAGTTTTTCACCCTGGAATGAGATAGAAGTTGTTTCCTGTTTGTTTGCAGTCTTTATTGCACCTGAACATCTGCCACAAACAAAAAAACTAACTTGCTAGTTAACCTGCCTTTGATGTTGCTGCACCTCTTATGTGTCCATAGCTTGCACCGGGTACATCTTATAGAGTTACTACCTACTCCTTTTCTACATACTGAGCAGGGCCATCTACCTGAAGGGGTTTGTGTTTTATCTACCTTCCTACTTATTAGGATTTTGGTTTTAGCTAGGTTGACTCTAAGGCCCTTCAATTCTAGACCTTGCTTCCACACCTGAAACTTCTCCTCTAGTTCTGATAGTGACTCCGCAATTAGGGCAAGGTCATCAGCATAGAGGAGCTCCCAGGGGCAACCTGTCTTGAACTCCTCTGTGATTGCCTGGAGGACTATGGTAAATAATAGGGGGCTGAGGACGGAACCTTGGTGGACCCCTACCTCTACCCGGAATTCATTGCTGTACTCATTTCCAACCCTCACCTTACTGGCCGCATCTCTGTACATGGCTCGCACAGCTCTCACTAGCCATTCTTCTATCCCAAGTTTCCTCATTGACCACCAGATAAGGGATCGGGGGACCCTGTCAAAGGCTTTCTCCATGTCAACGAAAGCCAGGTACAGAGGTTTATCCTTGGCTAGGTATTTCTCTTGCAACTGTCTCACTAGAAATAAGGCATCAGTAGTGCTTTTACCTGGCACGAACCCAAACTGCATCTCATCTAAATTGATTCGCTCCCTAATTAGTTGGGCTATGACCCTCTCTGTAACTTTCATAACCTGATCTAACAGCTTGATGCCTCTGTAATTATTTGTATCTAAAGCGTCCCCTTTACCTTTGTAGCAGTTGACTATGATGCTGCTACACCAGTCATAGGGTATGACTCCTTCGTGTATCACCTGGTTCGTAATACGGGTGACTAGGCTATAGCCAACACTGCCAGATATTTTGAGCATCTCTGCAGTGATTCCTGATGGGCCGGGGGCTTTCCCGGTCTTCATACTCTTAATTGCTTTATCTACCCTGGTACTATCAACTCGGATAGCTGGTCCCTCTATTGGGTCGACATAAGGCAGGCTCTCTTTCTCCCATTCATTCTCTTTATTAAGCAATCTATCGTAGTGGCATCTCCAGACCTCTTTCTTTGCATCCTCATTTAATGCAAGCGTACCATCATCCATGCGAACACATTTCTCTCCTACAACATCACTATTCTCTCTCCTACACTGTCTTGCAACCCGAAATACCTCGAGTCTTTGGTCCTCACGGCGCAGAACATTGGCAAATCTTTCCTTATCTGCTTCCCCTCTGGCTAAATAAACCTGTCGCCTAGCCTCCCTTCTGGCACATTGGTACAATTCCCTGCTACCACCGTTCTTCCAGTCCTTCCAAGCTTGTTTCTTTTGTCTAATAGCCCTGTCTACCTCCTTGTTCCACCACCACGTTACTCTGGGTTGGGAGGGGACCTTACACCACCCACAAATCTGGTCGGTGGCTTTCAACAGGTTGTCCCGCAGAAATCTCCAATTGTCTTCCACGTTGTATGATGCTATATCCCCTTCTATTTCGTTAAATGCTTCAAGTAGCTTGTCTCTAAGTCTCTGTCCGTTTGCAGGGTCTTTAAGCTTCCACACCCTTCTTCTCCAAGCCTGTCTAATTTTGGGCACCCATTTTGCCTTGATCCCAAAGTCGCTAACTACTAATCTATGTTGTGGGGTACATTCTTCGCCAGGGTAGGTTTTGGCATTTATAAGCCGCCCTCTTTCCCTATTTCTGGCGAGGATGTAGTCGATTTGGCTAGAGTGTCTGCCGGAGCGGTAGGTGACTAGGTGACTGGCAGGTTTCCTGAAGTTGGTATTGCAGACTATAAGATTGGTTGCATCACAGAACTCCAGCAGTCTGGTTCCCTCCTCGTTGCGGGAACCGAAGCCATAGCCTCCATGTATGCCATGGAAGCCCCCAGCACGACGTCCGACATGACCGTTGAAGTCTCCAGCCACAAAGAGAAGGTCCCTGTCACTCGTCGACGAGGTAGTTTGTGAGATCAAAAGTTTCTAGATCAGGCCAACAACACACAAGCATAATCAGCATGACACAGTGTGACAAGTCTGACCCTTTAAATTACAGGCACAACAGAAACAGGAAGTAAGAGTGAGAGAAAGTTGTGGTGGGAAGAGTACAGCAGGGTTCGCCACCATCCCCTGCAGGAGCCTCGTGGAGCTTTTAGGTGTTTTTACTCAATAAACACTCACAATGCTCGGTCTGGGAATCGAAACCGCGAGTCCGCTGCCCTAACCACTGGGCCATTGCGCCTCCACTAACAGAATAAGATATAGAAGTAGGATTAGTTGCAAAATAATTTATTAAATCTTATTAAAACAAAAATTTACAATTTTTTCTTTCACCTCTTTTGTAAGATGGAATTTGATCCCAATGCTGTGGACAATGACACTACTTTTGAAAGGTTCAACCAACTCTCATATTTTATCTTTTTTTCTTACCCGAATGTCATTACATAAATGAGGTAGAGCAGTTTAGCTTCTTATTTAAGGCACAACGCAACCTTAGTAACTTTATAACTAATTTGAAACTTCTTCAACTGATTCACTAACATAATATCCACTGAATCATCTGTTGTTGCGATGTTGTTGTTGTTTAGCACCAGGTGAACTCAGACTGAACGAACCTAAAATCAAGGGTTTTCAAGCCAAGACCATAAAGTAGTTTTCAAGAACTCAGAACTAATTATGTAATGTATCCATCTTTTTAAGACTAAAGTGTGGTTTTAATGGAGAACTCAGTTGCCATTTCTGGCATAAAGAAATTATCTCATTGCCTGGTCATCTGTAGTCTTTCTTTTTAATTTTGTTCACTAAATTCAGAGTAAAATCAAGACAAACAAGAGCAAGTACAGAAATTTTTTTAGCTATGCTGAAAGGAAGAATTGACAATATTATTTCCAAAGATGATCCTTCAATCATCATTTATACAAACACTACTCCCATCACCATCATCATCATCCTCAATGTTCTTTCATGCATGGAAATGGTGAACTGGTTTAAGTGGTTATACCTGGTTCCATTCCAGATTCACAAAATCCCTAACTTCCAAGATAAGCAAGAAAGTTAATTTGAGGCTATGTATTGATACATATCAGCCATTTAAAAATGCATAAAAACTGTTAACTTCACTTAAACATTTATTCATCATCGTCATCCTCATCATCATCATCATCATCATCATCAAACATCTGTTTTCCATACTGGCATTGGTTGGATGATTTGACAGGAACTGGCAAGGTCAGGGGCTGCATCAGATTCCAATTGTCTGTTTTAATATGGTTTCTAACTGGATGTCCTTTTTAACACTAACCACTTTACAGATGTACTGGATGCTCTTTATGTAGCACCAGCATGGGTGCTTTCTTTGATGTCAAAATTTTTGTCACATTATCCGCAACTTCTTCACTGACAGAATTCCACAGCAATTTTACCATTTCATGAAGCAAAGTTGTTGCAGGGTTGTTATCTTCTTAAGGTAAGAGGGAACAGTGTTCCTCAGGATTTTGGAAGCCTGGATAAAGCTACTGGAATTTCAGTGATATATTTATCTGGACTGACAAATAATTTTTTCTGAAACAAGGTGTTGAAACTAAAGCAATTTCAGCATTGAAGACACATACTAGCAACTCTGAAACACACACACACACAAAAAAAGACTTAAAATCACTTAATCCTTTGTTATCTGGTGTCAAAATTATCACTGCAATATCTGTAACCCGTTCCCAGACACAGTTCCATTGCAACCAAATCGCAGTGCTTTCCATGCTGTAATTACTAGAATTAATATTTATTTAGCAAAAGACAGCAAGCTGGCAGGATCATTAGCACACTGAACAAAATACTTAGTGGAATTTCTTTTGGTTTTAGATTCTAAGTTAAAATGCCATTGAGGTTGACTTTGATCCTTTTGGAGTCGATAAAATAAGTAAGAGTTGAATACCAGGATTGTTGTAATCAACATTCCATTTCCCATTAAAATGCTGGTCTTGTACCAGTTGAGCACTGGGGTCTATGTTATCAACTAGCCCCATCCCAAAGATTGCATGCCTTGTGCCTATAGTAGAAAAAAATAAAAGATATTTGCTTAGTCACAGCCATTATTTTAGAACATTAAAAATTCTATTCTCATGAGTTATTTTCTTAACTAATAACTTTTTTATTCTTTCTTCACTCATGTTTGTGTTTTCTTTGGTTTTGGATTTGTATTTAATGTGGTGTTGTATTATATATGTATCATATACATTCATGTTATATATGTAATTATTAAAATTATCAAAATTTCCAATAAACCCATTTTGTTGTAAAGAAAAAAAATAACCAGGCAATTTTTCATGCACGCTTATCTGCATAAAGAAAATCAACAAAATTCGTAAAATAGTGACAAAACTGAAACATGTCTGGGGTTATCACCATACCATTAAAGACCATACCACTTCTCACTATTTTCCACGTTGAATTAAAATTTCGGTGTTGTCTCCCCTGCCTTTTTAAAAAATTTATTTATTTTGGCCAGAATTTATCATTCAGAATATATTGTTTTGTATTTGGCTTGCAAGATTCTTGATGTGTACTTGAATGTGGAGACACACTTTGTTTTATCTCAGGAAGATCATTACGAAAATAATAAACACATGAATTGGTTCTAGTTGACTACATTAGGAGACAAAAGCATACTTGGAGTAGGAAAGGTATGTTATTGATGAGATCTTGAATGAAGGACTTTGACAAACCTAACTGATTGGTTGATTGACTGAACGATTGATCAAACAAGCAATCAGTTAGTTAGTTAAACAGTAAACCAACTGAGAAATAAAGAAGTGAAATAGAACCAGTGTTTGTGTTTATCATTGGTGGAATGACCTAATAATAAAACTATCACTTAGAGATCAATGTTTCTCATGTAGTGTTGGCATAGTGAGGATTGAAAAGAGCGCAGACAAATTACCATCTTTAATAAAGTCACCATGGTTTTAAACTTGTCCTAAACCATGGCAAAGAAAGAAGAAAATATATATATGGAGGCAATATTCTTTTTGTCTTCTTGTTAATAAAGCAGGATAAAGGGGAAAAAATTCTACAAATATCTTTTTTTTTTTATGGGGTTGGACTAGTTCTCAGTTTGAGAAACATAGACTTACAAGATTTAAGGCTATTATTTTAATTAAATAAATTTCTTGGTTTGCTACATCAACTATGCTTTACCCATTTAATCTCTATTTCTTCTCCTTACATGTATAATCACTCTTATATGTATAATAAAGCACACACACTTTTTGTTTATTTTCAATTTTTAACGTATACTTCTTGAAATATCATCCCTATTCCGGGAACATTCTGTAGATTAAAGGTAACTTCTTGACAAATTGAATCTTATCCTGGTTTATATTATTTCCATGCATTTTCTCTGCTCACTATTTCTGGGAGGATCATGGAGATAAAAATACTCAGACACCTTCTCCATAGGGTCCAATCAGAAGTAAATGTCATGACACTTTTCAGCTGGATTCCCATGTGTGACCAACTAAAGCAATGAATATTATCCAGCCATTTCATTCTTTGTCTACCTTTAAATTTTCTGCCAGTTGACTCAGCTTGAAGAATCCGTATTGTAATTCTTACCTGCAACATTCTAATCACATGTCCATAGTACCAAAGTTGTGACCTCTCGGTGCAGTGAAGTAGTTGCTTGACCTGGAGAAGCTCCCTGATCTTCAAGCTACACTCTCAGTCAAGTAACATTACTCCAGAGAGTCCTTCAAAAATACAGATGCTTTTTTTTGCATCAAGGCATGAACACCTCCAGACCACTAAAAACCACTACATTGTATTAACACCTATATTACTCACTATGTTATATGATCAGTATGTTAATACTTTTACTAATTAGTACATTAATACCTTAGCTAATCACTAAATTAATACCTCTGTTAAAAACTATGTTAATACCTCAAGTCTATGTGAGAACCTCTATGCAGCTGTTCAACTATTACATTACTACTGTTATTAATCACAATGAGAAAATCTCTATGAAGTCATTTAACTTGCTAGAAATAGAAGCCAAATCACACTTTACTGTCAAAGGAAAGAAACTGGAATGATGGAGTTACAGATACATAAAATTCACAAGATGGATGTAACAGGAATGCATTTAGTCATTGGTTTGTTCAATCAGAACTGACTTAAAGCTAAACAACAACAGCTACTATAGTTATATCTGTTTTACATTATTACATTAATAGTTCAGTTAGCTATGTGGTTTCTCAGCTTGTTAGAAATAGTAACTAAATCTCCCCTCAAATGATACCCTACTGTTTTGAAAAAGGTATGGAGATATTGGTCAATGATATCCAACATAGGCAAAGGTGTGGCTGTGTGGTAAGAAGCTTGCTCCCCAACCACATGGTTCCAAGTTCAGTCCCACTGTGTGGCATCTTGGGCAAGTGTCTTCTACTATAGTCTCAGGCTGAACAAAACCTTGTTAGTGGATTTGGTAGGTGGAAACTGAAAGAAGCCCATCGTATAGATGTGTTTCTTAGTGTCTGTGTTTGTCCCCCATCACTACCTGACAACCAGTATTGTTGTGTTTTTGTCCCTGTAACTTAGCAGTTCAGCAAAAGAGATAGAATAAATACCAAGCTTAAAAAATAAGTACTAGGGTCGATTTGTTTGACTAAATATTCCTCAAGGCAGTGCCCCAGCATGGCCACAGACTAATGACTGAACAAGTAAAAGATAGAAGTAGAGGATTATTCTAGTTGGAACACCTTTAAGGGTTTAATTGATCAGACTGGGCCTGGAGCGAGACACGACCCATATTCTTTTCTACTCTAGGCACAAGGTCCGAAATTTTGGGAGAGGAGGCCAGTCAATTAGATCAACCCCAGTATGCAACTGGTACTTAATTTATCAACCCTGAAAGGACGAAAGGCAAAGTCGACCTTGGCAAAATTTGAACTCAGAACGTAAAGACAGATGAAATACCGCAAAGCAATTCGCCCAGCATGCTAATGTTTCTTATTTCTTTATTGCCCACAAGGGGCTAAACATAGAGGGGACAAACAAGGACAGACAAAGGGATTAAGTTGATTACATCGATAAAACAGAACAGAATGTCACAAAAAGAAACAGTTCTTAATTCTGGTTCCCATAGTTTAACTCAGCAAATTAGAAACCATTTTGTACTGAATAAGGGGCCAATCTATCACAGTTAATTTTTGTACAAATTCTGC
Source organism: Octopus bimaculoides (assembly GCF_046866305.1). Taxonomy (NCBI): domain Eukaryota; kingdom Metazoa; phylum Mollusca; class Cephalopoda; order Octopoda; family Octopodidae; genus Octopus; species Octopus bimaculoides. Next base: position 17,605,246 of record NC_142940.1, on the reverse strand, counting down.
TATCTGTTCCTCAAAAGCTGAGTGGGTTAAAGTAAATAAAGTGATCTATCCAGAGACACATCAAATTACAAATATTTACAGAATATTAAAATTCATGAACCATGAGCCAGTGATCCAACACTATTTCCATTCAACAGGTTTGTCTGTAAACATATATATCTTATATATAATAAAGCTGAAGATGTGTGTCTGTGTGAAGCGTTGTTTTGCACAAGCATTTCTATAGCCAATTAGATGGATGAAATTTACGTACGTTTAATAATGTTACGCAAAACAGCCTTCAGACTTTCCCTATTAATTTCATCGTCTTTTGAATTATGAACATATTTAAATCATAAGGGTTTTTCGTTGTAACGCTTTCTTTTTTAGTTGATTTTCACCCAGCAAGACTTATCATAGATAGCGCAATAAGTCACACCCGAACAATGTCGGGTTATACTGCTAGTATATATATATATTATTTTAATGTTTGTGTCTAACATCAGGACAACTCCGATCAAAGGTGTTCCATCTGTGACATTCTGTCTTTATTCTATATATAAAGAACCCAAGACAACATTATTGATAATGTCCTTTTTTAAGACAGTGGTAGAGTGTGATTTGAGAGTGATTTGGCTACTATTTCTAGCAAGTCAAACTACCATGTAGAAACTTATTTGTATTTTAATGCTTTGATCCAGAGGAAGGGAAAGGTACCTATGGTCTTCTCTGGTCCTCCAAGACCAGTGAAATCTACATGGTAGTGCAAGCTAAGGGCTGCTGGAAAAACATGTGCAGAGACAAACCAATGAGGGAATTTCTCAGCTGTCCGTTACTATCTTAACTTAGGAAGGACAGAGAATATAATTCTAGAAATATGACATAGAAGATGAGATGACCATGGCTACAATGCCTTTCTTTGACCATGAATCTATTCAATCAGAATGGACAATAGGCTAAACAAGAAGAAGAATATAGACAAGGAATACCAGAGGACTAACTCTCTGGAATGGAAGTGGTTAGTGCAGAGTCAAGGATGGATAGGGTTGGACACAATATGAATTGCAAAATGAGGAGAGATAAGTAGGTAAGATGAATCTAAGTGACACTGATATGAGATCATCAACATCCAAAAACAGAGATCAGTGCAGTAGCAGCAAATAAGGTCAGGCAAGGATACTGGACCAGAGGTCAGAGAGTGATTATATAGGATTAAATTTTCTTTGTAAACAAAATATGACCAAAGAAGTTAAATTTTTCTAGTGTTTCTCCCTCATTTGTATGTTAAGTGGAAGCATAAGTTTCAAGAGTGGAATAAATCACTTTTGCTGTGAAAAACCAAAAAATCTAATATTTATGACAGAATACTTCATATGAGGTGGTGGGGAGAGATAGTAGCTGGATGCAAAGGTAATTAAGAGTTCTTTTGGAACAGACCTATCCACTCCTGCTACAGCAGTTCATGTGAGCATTATAAAGCATTTAAAAACACTTGGTTACATGAATCACTATGATGTTTGGGTGCCTCATAACTTCTTGGAGAAAAACTTAATAGAGCATATTTCCATCAGCAATTCTCTGCTGATGGAATTCTCTATCCATTTTTGAAAAGAATGATCATGTGTGATGAGATATGAATTATTTACAACAAAATAAAACAAAAATGGTCCTGAGGAAAACAAGATGAACCACCTTCAATCTCTACAAAAGCTGGTGTGTATCCAAAGAAGGTGATGCTCTGTATTTGGTAGGTTTGGAAGGGCATTGCGTATTACGAGCTACTTTCAGGCAATCAGATGTTAAATTCAGACTACTATTGTTCCCAATTAGACCGATTAAAGAAGGCAATTGATGTAAAACATCCAAAATTGGCCAACCAAAAGGGTGTTGTCTTACCACAACACTAGACTGCCCATTTCTCTGCAGACCTGGCAGAAATTAGTGCAGCTTGGTGGGATGTCCTACCCCACCCACCGTACTCACCTGACCTTGCACCTTTGGATCATCATTTATTCCGATCCTTGCAAAATTCTCTTAATGGGAGAACTTTGATTCTTTAAAAAGGTGTAAAAACCACTTAAAGCAGTTCATGGCCCACAAAGATGCCATGTTCTGGGAGGATAGGATCATGAAACTGCTTCAAAGATGGCAAAAGGTAGTCGAACAAAATAGGAAATATGTGGTTAAGTAAAGGTATACACAACTATTTAAATATTGCTAATGAATTTTACTTAAAAACTACTATGAATTTTTTTACCAACCCAACACAGACAGTTATTGAATTATGTTGAAACCTTAAGGTATGGAATTAAGTGGTATGTTTATTTCTTTTTATCTGTCTAGCTCGTAAACATTTAGCGTCTTACTAAGTTGGGAACACAAATTTAGTGGTAAGACGGTTTGACATCTATTTTTAGCATACAAGAGATCCACATAGCGATCTCTCGATTTGTTTATGCTCAGGTCGTATAAATTTAACATTTACTGAGTATTAATTGAATCAGCTGTGAGGGATGATGATTAATTTGCTGTTAATAATAAACAATTATTAACTTCCCAATCTCCATTTTCTTTTTTTCTTCTTTTACACACACACACACACATATATATATATATATATATATATATATATATATATATATGTATATGTATATACGCAGCATTATATATATGTATATTCTCGAAATTGATGGACATATATTGGTACGTAAACCAACTCAAGAAATCTCTAGTGACATTTTTTATTGATGTACCTGAAAAGACCCAGAATGGGTTGAACATGTGTTGTACCCAATAAAGTCTATTATACATTCCATCTCCTATTTTATTAATACTGTTGCCCCACCTGCCACTACAAAGTTCCTGCAATAAATCTACGGATAGCAACAGGTAATCAAAACTGTGCCGGTGCTTTACTCATCATCCATTTATACATTTTGTACAATTTCTCCATTATATATATATATAAGAAAACAAATGGGTTGATGTTCATTACAACCGTTTCAGATGCACGTTTTATTGATGAACAAATCAAGAAAAAAAAACATTTTCTTCAGGTGAATAAAAAATTTTAAATTCAAAATTTAACATTTGCCTGATAATGAATATATTCTTTTGACTCCCTCACCTTGGTGACGATCATTTATATGTGATTTTAAATATACGTTTATTTTGATGAGTATACTGATTTGTTCATGTGCATGTGCATGTGAGAGGGCAAGTTTGTATAAATAATCCTTCGACTATTGCAGGTGTTATGTCTCAAAACCCCCCACAAGAGGTGAAAGTCCATGAAGTAGAAACAGCACTGTATATATTTTAAAATTATTTTTATAATTTGTTTGTATTTATTTTATTATAAATACAAAACAACACTATGGAGGAATCGATGTAAGCTTAAATAACAAACCGCGATAGGTGAACCACAATATGGCAAGGGATTACTGTATATATATATGTGTGTGAGTGTCCATATGTATTGTTGATACATGGATATTCTATTCTTAACCCTTAGTGTCCTTATTAAATTACCTCAAATCAAATGAATCCTGCAAATAATTATATATATATATATAATGTCTGATGACAGTTCCTCCTGGCCTAAATTCCATTCACATTGGTGAGTGGGAAAAGCACTTCCTTCTCGGTGCTATATATATATATATATATATATACACACACACACATACACATAAATATATATGTACATGTGTGTGTGTGTGTATATATATATATATATATATATATATATATATATACATACACACACACACACCACTATAACATGTATGGATATATATGTGCATGCACCACACGTGTGTGTGTGTATGTCTGTGTGCTTATACATACATACTTGTACATATACCTATGTAGAGAATCAGTTCTTAATGTGGCTCCGCCAATAACCACATTTTTATGTCCTATTATAAGTTATTCGGTTGGACTATTAATTCCGGATTTAGTCATATTTCACATTAGGCATGAATGTGTTTGTTCATGTATGTGGATTTGCAAATCACTTAAAAAATCACAATGCTGGTGGTGAAAAAAAAGTGGGGGATTGTCTCTGATTCATAAGTTAAATCTTTGCTGTTTCTTTTATTATCATTTTTCTTCTTTTTGCCGGGGAAGGGTATACTTACATTCACACATAGACACAAATTTATTCGTTTGTCATTCTCGATTAAAAAGTACATTTTCCAACATCTGTTATCTCCCTTGTTTCTTGTCTTGCACTTTTTTTTTACTAGGAAAGTAATAATTTATTAGTTTTGAGTTAGTCTCATTGCACATTCATCACATGATATCTCTAGTTGCCATGACTAACAGGGATCATAATACATATGTTATTATGTAACTAATGTCAAATCCTTCCATCCTTTACTTGTTTCAGTCATTGGACTGCTGCTATGATGGGGCACTGCTTTGAAAGGTTTCAGTCAAACGAATAGACCTCAGTACTTACTTTTAAACCTGGTACTTATTCTATAGAACTTTTGACCTAACTGCTAAATTACTGATTGTCAAGAGGAAGACAAACACTAAAACACAAACACACACATATATATAAATGTATACATGACAGACTTCTTTGTTTCTATCTACCAAATCCACACTCAAGGCTTTGGTTGAACTGGATCTAGAGTACAAGACACTTGCCCAAGATAGTTTGTGGTGGGACTGAACCCAGAACCAAGTGAGATCCAAAATATTTTCTCTTTTTTTTTTTAGTGGGAATGGATTTGTGAAAATCTTTTTTTCACAGCAAACATACTACACTTATACTCAGCCTGGCCAAACCAGTCCCTCCAGCCAAACATACTTTATGAAGACTGTTTACTACAGTATAGTGCTATTCTAATGACCTAGTATGGATATTTCTCTAAGGAAATTATATAATTATGAGAAGTCAATACTCGGTACTTAATAAACGAGTTACTGGAAAATTATTTTGTATTAAATAATTGTGATAGAATATTAAAAATACAGTTGTTTTTTCCCAACCACCAGTGGAGCATACATTTTTCTGAGAAATTATAGTGGGGCCTGGGGTAAAATAGGTTGAGAAACCCTGTTTTAAGGTCTCCAAGGAATACTGATTGTTCCTCAATCCTATTAATTACTATATGAATACTCTCCTTAGCTATGAATATTTTATATATTATTCATTTGTTACTCTTTACATCTATTTCTTTATTTATAAAACCACAAGAGGGAAGCCTTTACATAGTCACTTGGCCTGGTAGAAATAGCAGCCAACTCTTCATTTTACTCTAACCAGTACAGATCTGAGACATTTAATACCTATATCTTACAACCACACAGTAGCACTTCTTGCGCACAGTTTGTTTGTTTGTTTTTTCTTTTTTGTACAATGAAATAAACTGTTTATTACCAACAGTGACAAGGGTTCTCTGAACGTCCTTTACTCCTCTCTTATTTTGGCAACTTTGCTTCCATGACATCTACCTCTAATAATATCATCTCAGTATCAGAAACTACCAGCTATATCTGGTCAGCTATCCAAGTACAATTCAAAGATTTCATGGGTACTTCTGCTATTAATTACTCCTGTACATTTATCATATTGGAAGATTTGGTCTCTTTCTCAATCTGTTAGAGGTCTCACTAGGTCTTTTATGTTCCTTTTTCTTACCCCAAGTAAATAGAATCGCATTCCTTGTTGATACCCAAATGTGTCTAGGATATTATACTCTCTTACATTTTCAACTTTGACATATTGATCATTAGATTTTTGAACTCTAGATCATGTTTCTAGGCTTACAACTTTTTCTTCAACTGATTCTACTATGAGAATGAGAGCACTGCCAAATAAAAATTCAGAAACTTTTGTGTTATGACCTCAATAGCTATAATGAATATGAGTTGAGAATTGAACCCTAGTAAACATCTACCTGTATACTCATTGAAATTGCTCCTGACATGAACCATATTAACACTGTCCTCATATGTAGCTTGCACAGCCCTCGTGAGCCATACATTTTTACCTATTTTCACCAAGATACAGAGTGAAGGTCCCTGTCAAAACTTCCTTCACTAGATCAACAAATACAAAATGGTAGTTTTGTTCCTATGTAAGCGTTCTACAAGTTACCACAAACCAGAACTACATTCAATCCAAGTTAACCCTATCCAGGAACTACGCTACTAGTTTCTCAGTTTTCTAGACTTGGTCTATCATTCTGATGCCTCTGTAATTGTTTTTGTAATAAAAATGATGACGATACTATTATGCTAGTCATCAGTGATATCCTGGTGCAAAAGCTGATTAACTAAGCAGGAAATTACTAACGAACAAGCTACATACCCAATGCATGTAACATCACAATAACTATCACTAATGCACCAGCTATTTTCTCTGCCTTCTATTTCATTAATAACCTAACTAATCATTCTGATTATAACCCCAAGCTAGTTACTCTGTTAGTTTGACTTAGAATAGACCCTCACTATTCTCATTCACATACATTCATATGAACCAACATTCCAATCAATATGAACAAACTGCATTACAGTTCACAATAATTCAAGCCTTTCATACTTATTCTCAGTTTTTCTCTTAACTAGATAAACCTGACAAATTCTTACTGATATTTATATACAGGGTGGTTGCTCAAAAAGCGGAAAATTTGAAGGCAAAACAGTTCAGTTTCTCCAACAATCTACCTGACTTTATTGCACCTGAAGATTGGCCTTCAAAGAGTCCACACTTAAATGGAGCTTACTGTCTGGAGCTTGATATTAACAACAGAAATATCAATGCTATATAACCATCATTGATGAATTGAAAATGTGCTTGATAAAAGCTTGGAATGACATCTCTCAAGTTATACTTCAAAATGCTACCCAAGCTTGGATTTCTTGATTAAAACACAATCACAAAGTGCACAGAAGACATTTTGAACATTTGTGAGAGTTGATATGATATCTCACTTTGTGAAGCTTATGGTTTACCTTAAATAGATCTTGTGAAAATATAAATCAGCATTTCACAAATTTTCTGCTTTTCTAACAACCACCCTGTATATATATATATATATATATATATATATATATATATATATGCTAATATTTGTTTTTATGTTCAGTTATAATAAAAACAATTTTATATGAATCTGACAAGTTACTCTATACTTTTGTAGAGTACAAATTTAAGCAAGAATATTAAACTAGCCGAAACTTTGAGGTTACTGTCAATAATATTCTTGTTTATGCCAGCATGGAAAATGGATGTTAAATAATGATGATGATGATGATGATATATATATATATTATTCATATAAAAATTATATATGTATATATTTATATATATGACATAAAATATAAAATATACTGAAAAATTATAAACATATAAAATGGAGAAGAGCTTAAGTGTTAGTAAGGTTTTGACATGTACTGAAGATTGTATCTACCATGTGATGATGGACAGTGATCCTTGCAGGTGGTCCCAGACTGGCAAGAATGATGCAGCTGGTGCTCAGTTAGAACACCTGCAGGATATTTCTGCAGCAATAGTGTTGCCAGAGAAGTAACAGTGTATTTGGTCTGAATATTTGCACTAAAGCATCTAATGATCAGATGGTGATGTTAACTTAGACACTGCAGTAAGTTTGTATTTTTTTTAAATGCCAACTGCAGACTGAATTGTCCTGGTATTTTCCATCCAGCTTATATTGCCTTTTTCTCTATAGTTGACATTAACCTTGTTAATCTGTAAAAATATATCAATAATAGATTAATAGTGTGTTGTTAATAAGAGCTGATGAATATTTTGGATAACTGCCAAAAAAAAAAAAAGGTAATGTACAACAAAACAAGATACAAACAAAATACTTAAATGAGCTGTTTTAACAGCGACGTTTTTATTGTTGAAAACTGACAGATCACCATCATCAACATTATTATTCAATGTTCATTTTCCATGCTGGCATGAGTTGGACAATTTGACAGGATCCAATGAACTGCTGGGCTTGGTCAGGCTCCAATGTCAGCTTTGGCATGGTTTCTAAGACCAGGTGCCCTTCCAAACACCAACTACTTTATAGTTCTTACCAGATGTGGTTTGCATGACAATGGCACTAGCAATGATGCCAAGTAACTTGTAAGATAAAGAAAAGAATGAAAGGAAAAGATAAAAAGCCCTCTCAACTGAGTAGGAGTGTATTTGAGGGAGGGGGAAATGGGTTTATGCCAGGTGTTGAAGGCATAATATAGGGACAAACAAAGGCATCTTGCTAGAGAGAAAATATACGACTGCTTCACATTATACAAAAGTGGATGAGAGTAACTAGAAGGAAGATAAAGATGGTGATGATTGGGTACCAGAGCATACTCTCAAGGTAGAAAAAAGTAAGTATAAGGGAGAACATATACAGTGGATTGGGGTGGGGTTAAGAGTGTGAGTGGGAATGACAGATGGTTAGATATGTAAAAGAAAATATCTTTAATTGAAACTTTTGCATCAGATACATTAGCTTATCCATAATTTCTTTGGCAATTCTAGTTTTTTCGCAACTATGTAGTTTCGAATTTGATACCAATGCCAGGTACCTCAGGCAAGTATCTTCTACAATGGCCTTGTATTGACCAAAGCCTTGTGAACAAAATTTGCTAAACAGAAACTGCATGGAAACCTGTTACAGAAATCATTCCTGTTCTTTTGTGGTCAACTTAATCTGTTGACCCACCCACAATCATCATTTGCTCTTGGATGTTTTTATCGGAATCCCCTCTGTTGTAATCATTTAGTGCAGGTATCTGCTCTGAGGGTAACATCTTCATTTCATTGCACTAATCTCAGAGGCTCTGTGAAAAGACATGGTAGCTAACTTTCCACATCTGATATAACTACAGTTTGATGCCCCTTAACTTAGGTTCAGAAATATGCCTAAGAAATGCAGATATTTAAATGGAATTTTGCAGAGGTAAATTTTTGATAGCGTAGATAACAATTATGTTGATAGAATTTTTTTTTAAATCCTCCCCACACCCCAAACTTTGTTCCTTCATAACTCTTTCAAATGCACATTTTAAAGACATTCTGAGATAATACATTTTCGAGAGCGTAGATCAAGAAATTATATTTCAAACGTATTAATCTGAAAAATACTGAAGTCGGGGAGTACCGAACTATAGTTGTACACCTCCTCGGATGAAACAATTTCAATAGATAAATAAATAAATGTCTGTGTGTGTGTGTTCAGCATTTATATATATATATATATATATATATATATCATATTATTATTATTATTATCCATAACCTTGATTCATACTACAAAAATTACAAATATTCCATTTTGATTGCCTTTCAAATGTCCTTCGTGACCGCAACCACATTTATTTTTAAAATGTATATGTTCTATATTCGATCCTCAGTGAATACATCGCTATTTTAATAAAATATAATTTCTATAAAATAAAATAGAATAAATATATTGAAAGCAAGCAAGGGTTTGTGAATGCGCAAATATAACGAATACCAAAACATTTACATCTGAATAGCCAATCAAAGAAAGAACTGTAAAACCATAAACAAGCTGTATTCCATCTTAGAATGGAGATACTCTCATTAATTGAAGAAATCAATAGATTGGTGGGAAATATTAAAGCCAAAGATGGAGAGATCTTTTACATGGCAGACAGTGCTTGCTGTTGCCCAACGTTATATATGTAGAATTAAGTGGACTGAAGCTCTGAGGTTAAGTTCTTGACCACAGACACATCATGCCAGTAACAGCATATGAACCTCTGAGTTGTCCCGATTCAAACATCTGCGTTTTCTCTGATATAATGAGCCAACGAGGGAGCATAAATGTGGTCCTTCTCGCTACTAGAATTAGCAGCCAAATTGACCGTCTTAAAAGGAGGAAAGGACACGTTTGATAATGCAGTTCTATATACTCCTAAAAGAATGACAGAATCACCGCATGTGGAATATCTTTAATGATGGATCTGTTCAATTAAGAATAATCAGGGGCTAGACTACATAAACCCATGTCCAAGCATCCTAGAGATAACATTTAATGACTTAAAGAAAAGATAATTTCAGAAATTAAAGAATTAGCTCCACATATAACAAAAAGGAACACTAGACATTTTAATAAGGGCTCGTTTTGAAATAAAAGGCGTCTTTTCCGCTTTTGTGGTCAAAATATTGAATTATTCTGCAGATTGGTTTTAAAACATTAAAATCAAATACAATTTATTTAAAAAATTAATTTTGCTAAAAAGTAATTTAATTAGTACAAATAACTTCAATATGAAAAATATCAGAAGTAATTTAGTAATTTAATCAACAAGTATAACTTTCCTAAAAACTTTAAGATTTTCCTAATCCATTAAGAAAAACAATAACAAATTTTACAGAGAAATATATCAAAATAGGTAACACCTATCTTATACCACACTTAATTGCTGTAATCGATCATCGGAATAACAAGGTCACCACATTAATTCTGATAAATGCATCCAACTTCCTTATTAATTCCTTATTATGTTGTTTTACTTTTGACAAAACACGTTCGAAACATTTGGTTGTAAGCATTAAATGATTTAAGCTTTAAAATGTCGACACGAAGGTTTACAGTTAAATGTTGATTCATATCCAACGTTAAAAATATTGTCAAGTGTTGGAAATGCTCGCCATAAATGGCAAAGCGTGACTTTATATAAACAACAACACAAAGTCACTTGTACTGCTATTTTCTACTGGAATGGAACTAGAAAGCAATCTCTGGACCCAACATCAACTCTGCCAAATACCCACTGGGAATGCAATTATGTTTGGAGCAATTTCAAACGAATGCTTGATTAATGTTAACATGCTTTGTCAAGACTGTGCCAATATTTTTGTCACTATACATGGAGGAACTACACACATATACAAGAAGATAGATCTATATTTAGAATTTGTTTAGCTGAAGTCATGAGTACTATAAAATGTTGTTTACAAACTAACCGACAGGTGTCAGTTTCTCCTTTCTTGCTTACAGTACCTCTCACTACCACAATACCATTACAATTACTACAGCAGTTGCTAGTGTTCTCACTTCTACTGTACCATTACTACAACTGTTGCCAGTGTTCAGTATGCACTGTGCAGGTCAGACCAGTTGCCGTGGGAGTGAAAAGCAATTATCTCTTCTCTTTCTGTCTTACTCTTTTACTTGTTTCAGTTATTTGACTGCGGCCATGCTGGAGCACCGCCTTTAGTCGAGAAATTCGACCCCAGGACTTATTCTTTGGAAGCCTAGTACTTATTCTATCGGTCTCTTTTTGCCGAACCGCTAAGTTACGGGGACGTAAACACACCAGCATCGGTTGTCAAGCGATGGTGGGAGGACAAACACAGACACACAGACACACATACATATATAAATACATATATACGACGGGCTTCTTTCAATTTCCGTCTACCAAATCCACTCACAAGGCTTTAGTAGAAGACACTTGCCCAAGGTGCCACGAAGTGGGACTGAAGCCGGAACCATGTGGTTGGTAAGCAAGCTACTTACCACACAGCCACTCCTGCGCCTTGATTATGAAATACAAACAAGTCCACATGCGTCTGCATAAAGTTTTTTTGTAGTATTAAAGTGTTGATCTACAGACCAAAGTGGAGACAGGTTCACATCTCGCCACATGCGCTTTGTTGTGGTTTTGATAAATAGCCTGACTCCACGCAGTGACTGAACAAGTGGACTGCTGTAAACCTATCACATTTACGTAGAAAAACAAAATATGAGGAATTACATTTCACAGCGCACAAAAGGTGGTAAAGAAAGGAAAACGTACAAAAGCACAAGATCATTGCACCGCATTTAGGCAACCTCGCAAAATAAAATGGATCCAGTCCTTACCCGGCCTTCAATTTCTTACTAAAATCACAACATACTACAGAAAACAGAAAGAGCTCATTTCGCATCTTCACGTGTTCTACACAGATAGCTTAGAATGTAACAAAAATACGCAAGAAAAAGACAAATGATAACAGTTTGTTTCTGTAACGAGCTTCACACTACACAGTCTATATTATTAGATGTTTAACTGTCTCAAATTAAATGCTCCAGAACACTATTTCAACACTATCTTAAGAATACAACCAACACCTTCAGTTCAAACACACATAACAACAACAACAACAGTAGCACATCAATGACCTCATTTGTCTCACCATTAATAAGTGCAGTGGACCAGCAAGTGCTCCAACCGAGCTAGTCCAGTCTACTTCGATTATGGCCGCCCTACGGAACCTATGAAGAAGTGTAATGTGGTCGCTCGACGTTCTAGAAAAGGCAGCCAAATCCCCATGAAATCACACCCTTCTCTCTTAAGTAAGAAAAACAAAACACATTAGATAAAATAACTCTACAGAGACTTTAAAAGACGGGATGGTCACGATTGAAACTTTGATCATTGGTCTGTTAAATTAAGGCTGACCTTGGGCTAAACAGCAACAACAACAGCAGATATACAGACAATAGAAAACAGCTGGCCCAAATGGAGCTCACTGCACACGATGCAATAAAACCACTGCACTTCAAAAAGCTTGTTGTCCCCAATAAAGCGGGAGTATTAGAAATCTGGTACCCAGGATCAGTGTGTTACATTTAGTTGTTGCAGGTTTTGTGAATCCCAGCTGGTCTAGAGCTAAAAAAAAATTGCTACACTGGAATAACTTTGTGATATCCATAAAACTCCGGGTAAATAATACTCAGGGACATCTTTTGCCGAAAACAAAGATCAAAGTAGCGCCCACGTTAATACTCGTTTGTACTAATTCCTTTTACTATACTATATCTCACCGACTTCTATATCCAGAACACTGACAGGCGAAATGAACAGAGATCCATGACAGAGCCGGCAGTTTATTGTCACAGGCGTTTTCGTAGAATCTCTCACCATGATTTACATACTGTCCACTTCGCTATCACAACGAAATATAGCTCATTGTCCTTGCTGCGAGTTCACTAGTATTGTATTGAACCCTAGGTCAGCTCCGATGGCGGAGCCATATAAACAGTAGTAAAGATCGATTTGGATTATTGAATATCTATTGTCTAGTCATGCCCTCATTACTATGTACGATCTATACATACATATGTTTTTACTATTTTGTTTCTCCCAGATCAACCTGATCGAGCAGACACATGATCAAAGGGGGATCAGCTTTTACCATCCTGTCTTTTTACTAAATGCAGAGAACCCAGAACCACGTTACCAAACGTTTTTTTTTTTTTCTAAAAAAAATTGAGTGGGATTTGAGGGAGATTTTGGCTCGTCTTCACATTTTGTAAATAGTAGATTGTAGATCAAACGCCTGCATCGTTTCAGAATATGCAAACATATAAGTTTAGAAAAAATCTCAGGAGATTCATAATTGCAGTAATCTAGTTCCTGATCACGTGCTTTATTTTTAATTAGATTTTTTTTTTTTAAACTTAAAACAACCTTTACACAAAATTTAAATTGATTTACAACGAGTAAATTAATTATGTTCCTTAGTTCCTTTAGTAAGATGGTTCTCAACCATTTTCACCTATGGACCCCTTTGATTTCTATTTTATTTTGGTGGAACTGCTGCCCCCACCCCACTAGCTATTCAATGCTCAAAAACTTGTTTCATAGATAATTTCTTTAAAATTCCTATTTTATTTATCACACATTCACATGTGTAGTTTGAACTATGTAAAACATTAGCAAAAGAAACAGCTGTTCTTGCAATAAATACATCAAGAACAAAATTTTTCATGGATCCATAAAATATTACTGTGGAACCCCAAAAGTCTTATAATATGGACCTCAGTTGAGAACCACTGCCCTAGTAGTTGAGAATACCTTGCCACTTGGAACAAAATATCAACCATAAACACAAACATTTTGACTCCCTTGCAGAGAAGTTACTGTATCACTTGTGAAAGTTTCCAGTATAATCTTGGGCCCAATCTCAAGCAAATTGACTGTGTCAAAGCTTTGATTTTTCAACCTGCTAGATATAGTACAATAAGTATCTGTACTATATTTCAAGGTGTTAATTTGACAGAGCCATTAGAGTGTTAAGTTACTGAGTATTGAGTCCTTAGAGTTCAAAGTTCATGGTAATAATTCTAACATACAGATCTTCCATCAACTGTCTTTTGGGTTTTCAGTACAAAGAAGTGAAGAAAACATTGCAAGTGAAAGGTGCCGTCTGTCTCAACCTACCAGAATCTGTGTGGGCGGGGTGGGGTGGGTAAGAACAGGTTGGAAAAAGTTCAAGGAACTATCATGATCCATGTATCTGTTCTACACTGAGATGTCTGTATCTGTCCCTTCTTATACCTTAAATTTCTTGACTGGCTCCAAGCCACAGCCCCTCAATTCTTCTCTTCCCCTCCCAGTTGAGGGGATTTTTGTCTTGCAAGGTACTTGGTGATCCTGTTGGTGCTGGTGCCATGTAAAAAGCACCTAGTACACTCTGTAAAGTGGTTGGCATTAGGAAAGGCATCGAGTTATAAAAACCATATCAAAACAGACAATGTCACCTGATGTGATTCTTGACCTTGCCAAGCCACCTGTCATCTTACTTCTTCCCCACTTTTTATCCTCACAACTCATTTCTCCATAGCTTTCATCTCTTCATCACTCACAACCTCCCCATTTTTTTATCTCATTTATTATACTCCTTTTGCTGTACTCCCTAGCAGTGCACTCTCTCCTGGATTACCTCTAGTATCACCTAACAACTCCACTTTTCTCTATGCCCACCCTGATACTACTAGGACGTCTTTTAGCCTTTGTATCTCTCAATACATTCACTCATTGTACCCACCTAGTCTTCTCCCATCTCACTCTTTCACCATCCTCTCTCCACAGCCTCTCCATTTGGAATGCCTTTGTAGTAGTCACACTTTCCTCTGCCCTTTCTCCTAAACTCTACCGTATCTTTCAGCCCCACTTTTCCTCATTGTTCTCACTGCACTCACCTACTGTTTTCTACCCTTCCTCATTTGCTCTCACTGCCCTCTTCCCCTCAACACATTTTCTTATCCCTGCCTACTCACACCTCTCATTCCTTCAATGACTACCACAGAATTTCTCTACCCTTGAGTCTATTTCCCACTTCCTGACTCCTTTCCCTCACATCTTCTGTCCATGCATGCCCTTGTAACAAAGGATACTTCTTACACAGTCCACACTGCCTCCTGCTTTTCCTAATAACCTTTGACATAAATCCTTTTCCTTTCCCCTTTCCCTGCCATACACCCTCCTCCAGTTAGAGCCCACTCTACTATTCTATTACTCTCTCCACAACAAACCTCTCACAACTGTAATTCTCTCCCTCTTATCTTACTTACCCACCCCCATCACCCTGCCTAGAATCATCACAATCTCTCTCTTCTATTCTCCTTCAGTTATAGGGACCACATTTGGCTCTTAGCTTTGCAAGTTAGAAGACACTCTTCACCGGTGCTTGTGCCATTAAAAAGCACCCAGTACTCTGTAAAGGGGTTGGCACCAGGAAAGGCATCCAGCCTTAGAAACCATACCACAAGAACCATTGGATCATAGCACAGTCTTCTGACTCCTCACATCCTGATGAACAGTCCAAACTATGCCAACACGGAAGATGGACATTAAATGATGACGATCATGATGATGATGATGATATATGTGAGTGCGTGTATAAATATTTAGCTAACTAATTATCTCTCTGGCTTTTTTCCTTCTCTCTGTCTGTATGTATGCATATATATTTGTTTGTGTGTGTGTATTCATATATATATATATATATATATACTCACACACACACACACACACATACACATGAAGATATGTATGTAATACACTCACATGCACAGTTGACAGTGCCATTTATTTAAAAAATGTGTCCTCAAGCTGAGCTTGGCACATATCTGAATATCTGAAAAATGACACAAGTTATGTTTGAAAACAAAAATAAGGCAAAAATGAATATAGATAAATAAAGCTGATATGCTTATGGGCTTGAGAAGAATATGTCTGAGATTTGATTGAAGAAATGTCACAATCTCAAGACATTAGCATATACAAGTGGAAATAATGCCAGGAAGAGATAGATGCAGTAGTGAAAGCTAAGAGTAACTGCTGCTTCCCCCAATGAAATGATTACAGTTGGAAAACAGCCAAGGACAGGATAAGACAGGATAGATTACTGTAACTGTTTAGACATGCATGGAAAATAATATTAGTAGTGGTTTATTGGTCAGCATTGCAGAGTTGATAACATAGAAGTACGGTGGGGTACAGGATGTGGGTTCAGTTTTTGTTTAAGCAATAACAAACTGCTACTGCTACTGTTGTTATTGTTAATGTTTAACCCTAGGCCCGAATGATAAAAGATGTTCTAGTTTGTTTATCATTTTTTTAAATCTTTTATTTGTTTCAGTCATTGGACTATGACCATGCTGGGGCACTGCCTTGAAGAATTTTTAGTTGAATAAATTAATTCCAGGACTTCTTTTTTTTTCTTTTACAAGTCACATACTTATTCTATTGGTTTCATTTGCCAAACTGCTAACCTGCAGGGACGTAAACAGACTGACACTGGTTGGCAAGCGATGGTGTGGTACACACACATGATGGGCTTCTTTCAGTCTCTGTCTACCAAATCCACTCTCAGGGCTTTGGTTATATACACACACACACACAATAGGCTTCTTTCAGTTTCCATCTACCAAATCCACTCAAAAGGCTTTGGTTGGCCTGAGGCTATAGAAGACACTGCCCAAGGTGTCACACAGTGGGACTGAACCTAGAACTATGTGGTTGAGAAGCAAACTTTTTACCTTGCAGTCATGCCTCCACCTACAGCTAAATATATTTTAAGGTACATCATCCCTGTTTAAGAAGACACTCCAGTTGTGATCATCTCATCTATTTTTTTTTTCCAGCTACAGTCAACCTTGAAACTAGGTTTTTCTTTCCTCAGACAATAGGGTGAAACTTGAGGAAGATTTGGCTGCTATTTCTAGCCTGTTAAGTAACTGCACACATGTTCTGTCATCATTGGTTTACATAGGATTGCAGTGTAGTGTAAGCATGGTGTTGCTGATGCAGATATATAGCCCCAGGTCAGCCGTGGTCAAGCAAACTTGAATGATAATGATCAAATGTCATGACTATCCTGCTAGTTCTGAGACATTGGGTATGTGGGACAACATTATCCAATGTGTTCTCAATTCCATATATTTTAAGGACTGTAAAATGAGAGTTGCAAGGGATTTGGCTGTCACTTCTAGCAGGCTGAGTGACCACTTAGATGCTCTCTTGCTGGCTAGTGGTGTACATTTGTAGTGTAATGAGGTGTATCAAAGTATAGAGCAGTGCTTGGATTGGTTCCAATATGTTTCATGTTTCAAGTGGAAATTAGTTTATGCTTCAAAATCACATAATCTAATATTTATCTGAAAACCCATGTGTATGTGTGTATCATCATCACCATCATCACCATCACTGCCACCACCACCACCACCACCACCACTATCGTCATCATCTTAACCATCATCACCGTCATCATCATCATTTTCATCATTTTATGTCTGTATGTCTATGCAAGCATGGGCAGGGTTTGGATCTCATAGCATCTCACCGTTCATTGTGGTCTTCTTTGTCTCATATACACATCAAGAGGGGAAACCAGCTAACCTTGTTGTTGCGTAGGTGTTACAGCATGGACAGGATGTATTTTATCAGACCTCTGACGCTAGGGAGAAATTTGTCTGTGTGTGAATGAAAGATTCATCTCCACCTTGTATCAGCCCTTATTCAGAATTAACTGCCCTCCAGGGTAGGTAGCCTGCAATATGGCTTGCGGAATCCATGTCCCCTTTGCACATTGTATGTGTGTGTGTGTGTGTGTGTGTGTGCGACCTGCTTGTGTTGTCTCTTTCATTTATGATTCATCTTTTTCCTTGGCATCACATATAGATAGGATCTCTATTAGACATCTTTCCTGTAGTAAGTTAGCTCCATGTCATACCTCACCTAGCAGACTTTACAGTATCTAGGATTATCTAATGTGTCCTGTGTTTTTAAAAAACAAAACAAAACATAAACAAAAAACAGTAAGATGTAATTTGAAATAAATATGGCAACTACTTCTTGCAGGTCAAGTGGTTATTGCTAGGCTAAAACAGGATTTATTTTTTATCAGTTTGTTTTTACTGTGTAACATGATGGTGGGCCAGAGCTAATGAAATGAATTTGGATTGCAGACAGTTCTTTGATTTTATACTGGCTGATGCTCACAAAAAAAAAAAAAAGTTCATAGGCGCAGGAGTGGCTGTGTGGTAAGTAGCTTGCTTACTAACCACATGGTTCTGGGTTCAGTCACAATGCGTGGCACCTTGGGCAAGTGTCTTCTACTATAGCCTTGGGCTGACCAAAGCCTTGTGAGTGGATTTGGTAGACGGAAACTGAAAGAAGCCTTTATGCATACATATATGTATATATATGTATATATATATATATATATATATATATATATATATATATATATATATATGTATATATATATATATATATATATATATATATATATATATATATATATATATATATACATACATATATATGTAAGTATGTACATATATGTATGTATATATGCATATATATATTATTATATGATTGAACACCATGCATCCATTTCCAAGTGAGTTTTATATATATAGATAGATAGAGAGCTAGATAGATATACACATATTCCTTTCACTTTTCATTGCATTGTTGCCTTTACTGAACTCATATAGCAAAATGTACCAAACATGCTCCTTTGTCATTTCCATTATGGCTTTGAAAAAAAAACTAACTGTTAAAATCGAACTGCACTCTTAAAAATTTGCACTAAGAATAAGTAAATGGTAAAATTACTACCTGCTTTTATAGCAAGTTGATGCAGGTAGTTTATCCTCTCCCCCTCTGACTTTTAGTTCAGGCAATTGAAAAAAACTGCATTATTTATGGGATGACCCAATATATATTTGTATATATATGTGTCTATATATATATATATATATATCTGTGTGTGTGTGTGTGTGTATAGGTATATATGTATGTGTGTGTGTCTTTGTGTTTGTTCTCGTCCCTCCACCATTGCTTGACAACTGGTATTGGTTTGTTTATGTCCCTGTAACCTAACAGTTCATCATAAGTACTATGTTTAAAAAATAAGTACTAGGGTTGATATGCTCGGTTAGATACTTGAAGGTGATGATCCATCATGGCTGCAGTCCAATGACCAAAACAAAACAAGTAAAAAATGTAAAAGATATATTTATTGTTACTTCAGAAAGAAAAAAAGAAAGCTAAGGTGCATCACAATTGTAATGGAAGCAGCTTGAAAATTTGTTCAAATTTAACACTGCCATTTTCTAAAATTTAAAATCCTCAGAAGATGCTAAAATATTGATTTTATTTATTTGCTTTGCCAGAAATTATTCTGCAGAAGGGTTGAACCAATCTGCGATAGTAGCAGGCCATTCTACTGATTCCTTTTCTGAAGATAAGAGAATTATAACTGGCTCAGTCAGACTGCAGACAGAAGGTGTGATGGTTTGTATTGCTTCACTGTCAATATATTATAACCTTAGCCAAAACACTTAATTCTCATATCACTTAGTCTGTATAGCTATTAACCCTTTTAAAACCAATTCGCCTGAGACCACCCATAGTTCTATGGTAGAAACTTTCTGTTTTAAAGTGCTCTAAAAACTTTCCATCAAAATTTCATGTTAATTTATGTTCCATACACCAGCCTAGTAGTGACAAACTTATATTACTAAATTTTTTATTTTCTAAATTAATTGAAACAGAGGTAATGTTTCAACAGAAATATAGTAATGAAAAGGTTAATAAGTTGTTTAGCCTCAGAACAGCCCTGATCAAGCAAACTTATGATCAATGTTATTCCAGCCATGACCATCCTATATTTTATTCAGATATAATTTATCTTAGTGGAGGTGCAATGGCCCAGTGGTTAGGGCAGCGGACTCGCGGTTTCGATTCCCAGACCGGGCGTTGTGAGTGTTTATTGAGCGAAAACACCTAAAGTTTCACGAGGCTCCGGCAGGGGATGGTGGCGAACCCTGCTGTACACTTTCACCACAACTTTCTCTCACTCTTACTTCCTGCTTCTGTTGTGCCTGTAATTCAAAGGGACCAGCCTTGTCACACTGTGTCACGCTAAATATCCCCGAGAACTACATTAAGGGTACACGTGTCTATGGAGTGCTCAGCCACTAGCACGTTAATTTCACGAGCAGGCTGTTCCGTTGATTGGATCAACTGGAACCCTCGACGTCGTAAGCGACGGAGTGCCAACAACAACAAAGTTTATCTTAGTTTATGTTATCTGTGTTCTTTCTTTACCTTATTTCTGACCACCGGCCGAGTATATATATGGAGACAGCCAAAAGAAGCATTTGACTCAGACTGCATTCTTCCAACTGTTAAACATGGAGGAGGATCTGTGATGATCTGGGGGGAGAGGCTATATCTTGGAAATCTGCTGGCCCAATGGTTTCCCTTAATGGAAGAATTAATAGTCAAGACTATTTAAGCATTTTATCTGATGAAATGTATCCTATGGTTGTGGAACTGTTTCCGGAGGGAAACGCAATCTTTCAGGATGATAATGCACCAATTAGCAGCTAAAGTTGTTCCTGAATGGCACGAGGAACATTCTAGTGAAGTTGAACATCATATCTGGCCATTACAGTCCCCAGATCTCAATATTATTGAACATTTATGGCACATTTTAGTAAAACAAGTAAGGAATCGATATCCTCCACCATCTGGAGACTGTTTTAGCTGAAGAATGGGCAAAAATTCCTTTGGAAACAATTCAAACTTTGTACGAGTCCATACCTTGTAGAATTCAAGCTGTAATTACTGCCAAAGGTGGTCCTACCCCATATTAAAATAAATTTGTTTGAAATTTTAAGGTGTTTCCATTATTTTGTTCAACCCCTGTATATACATATATGATGAGCTTCTTTCAGCTTCCGTCTATCAAATCCACTCACAAAGCTTTGGTCAGCCTGAGGCTGTAGTTAGCTGGCAGTTACCCAAATGCCATGCAGTGGGACTGAACCTGGAACCATGTGGTTGGGAAGCAAGCTTCTTACCACACAGCCATGCCTGTGCCTATCTATGTCCTTTCTGTATAGAAATCACAATATTCTCTATTGATCACAATTATATTATTTTTCCCAGTAACAACATAATGCCTTACAATAACAGTGTATTTTCATTATATATTTCCTGCTCCTGTACAGAAGTTGGTTCACATAATATATTTCCGATAATTTTCTTTTTGTTCTGCTTTTACATAACAATGTTGTCTCTTATAATAATAATAATAATAATAATAATAATAATAATAATAATAATAATAATAATAATAATAATAATAATAATAATAATGTATTTTTAAATATCTTTTCAGATAACAAAAGTATTTGCTATTTAAGTATGCCTATCTTAGACCAATGCAGATGACAGATGTGCAATTGAATAACAACAGCAGCAATGTCGCCATCATCATCATTGTCAACATCATTTTTGTCATTGTTGTTGTCATCACTATCACCACCATCATCGTCATCGCTGCTGCCTCTTTTGTCATTGTTGTCATCGTCATCATCATCATGATTGCCACCATCACCACTGCCGCCACCACTACCACCACCACCATTATCATCAACAACACATACAACAATTTGAAATTTCGCATCAAAAGATTTTTTTAATAATTCCATAAGTTAGAAAAAGATATGTCGTTTTTCTTTAAAATATGGTAGAGAATTTAATTTGAGGTACATTTTGGCAGCTATTTCTAGCATCTTCACTGCAGAGAGGCTCCTTGTTAGTTTAACTCCAGGTAGATCTAATTGAGTAGACCTATGGTTAAAAACATTCTAATCATTACCACCAAATCTTTTTTGTGGGTATCTAGGACTACATGATCTAAAATGTACCCTCTTCTTTTTTTAAGCTAGTAGGGAGTGATATGATGGAGTTTTAGCAGTTGTTTTTAATGTATGACAACATAAAGGCTGCCTTGTCCCATGTGGTAAACAGGTAAATAGTTAAATATCTATACCACTCACTAGTAAAAATATTCTACAACTATGTCCTAGATTTGAACCCACTGCATGTTTTCTTGAGTAAGTACCATAACCTTAAATCAACCCAAGTCTTTTAAGTGAAAATTGGTGGACAGAAACTGTGCGGCAGTGTGTTGGATAAAATGTATCTGAAGTTTAAAGGTCCAGTCCTGTCATACTGTGTCACATTGATTCTGCATGGGAATTACTTTAAGCGTACACATGTCTGTGTAATGTTCAACCACTTACACATAAATTCAATAATCGACTAGTTCTTATTTTATTGAACAGCTGAATACTCATTGTTGAAACTAATGCTTATCCATTTACTTACAAAGAATCTAGTTGTTTAAGAGGGTATAGAGAAGCTATGATCTCCAGCCATATTTTTCTGTGTTCTGGTTAAAAAAGAAAAAGAGATTTTTTTTATCAAGGGAAGGAAAATATAACTGAAGAGCCTTGAAAATAGTTTTAGGATGTAATATCATTCATAAAGAGTTATGTACCAATAATATTGTCTGGGATTAGAATATAGACATGTCTTTGTAACTTTTTAGTGTACAGGAATTCCTTTTGGGAAATCCACCTTGCTTCATATTCCAATGCAGGAGCCTCTAAGCAGCCTTCTTTTATTATAATTCCATTCACAATTAGGATGGTTTACAGGAATATTAAATTAACCCCAGTACTTGACTGGTACTTTATTTTATTGACCTCAGAAGGGATCTTAAGGAGCAGACTAAACCCTGACCTTGAAAAACATTCATGCTTTGATTGCATGCTTAATAGTACATCAAATAGTACCACATCTAAATAAAGGCTCTCCTCACATAAAGACCTAACAATTAGGGAGCTAAACTGGATAGTAGACAGAAGGCATACACAAAAGCAGGGCACGATTAAGGCCAACTGATGCCCTAAGCACAGGCCCGACACTGGTTATCCTTCCATTGTCTGACATGATATTAAGACATACTAAGTGTTGAATGGGAAATTACAGATTAAAAATTCAGTTTTCTTCTAAACCAGTCCTACAATTGTATTAAATATATTCCTTTTTTATCTTAAATCTATTTATCGAACACTAAATAGCAGCAAGCAACATAAACAAATAACTTATTAGTGTAGTACTCTCCAAAAATGACAGGGTTTGTTTAGGTATAAATAAACCATAATGTATGTGTGAAAGAGTGATGTTAGCTTATATATAGACATAAAGTGAAAAAGTATAGAGAAAAAGAGATGAGGAGGTAGTAATAATTATTAAAATGTAAGTGTAAGGTTAGTAAGGAGAATTCTCACTACATATACCAAATGCAGGTCTGGCTGTGTGGTAAGAAGCTTGCTTCCCAACAACATGGTCCAGGGTTCAGTCCCACATGGCTATAACCTCAAGGCAACCAAAGCTTTGTGAGTGGATTTGGTAGACAGAAACTGTAAGGAGCCCGTCGTTTATATATGTACATCATTTATTTTATTCAATTTTAGAAAAATTGAAGCATGTCTTTGACAATTCTGGAATGTATTGAACTTATTTTGTATGTGACTTTTGGCCCACCCTGTATACTTCTCCACATTTGTGTGTGTGTGTATGTGAAGGAAGGGGAATTTGCTTCCAGTGCCAAAATATACTGTTGTCAAAGCATGTTGTTCAGCCAGCTGTTGAGGTCCTCCAAGTAATTATAAACCCAGCTGCAGGCATTGCATTTGAAGGTACGTTATGACAGTGTTGATATGGTGCTGTGTTTTTGGTTTTCTTCACTTTTCATCCCAACTCACCTAGTTTCAGCTTCCAGCAAGAGTGATTACTCGTATTGTCTTCTCATCTCTCAATATTAATTTTTAGTAACTTCATGTCATACTTGCAGACATCTTTGGAAACAAAGATGGGGTTTTCCTTGTGCCCTTTTGCTTGAGGATAGCTCCCAGTTCTGCTGTTTTTTCAAGATCTTCCCACCAGACATACAGTGTATATGGCTCCATCAGTGAAGACATTGTTGGGGTAGGATGATGAGGCTGAGAACCTGGATGCAGGCCACAATTTCATTTTGTGACTCATTCAGTTCACATGACACTCATTATGTGACTCAAGTTGCGAAGGTGGAAAGCATCGAAATACCACTCTTAGCTGGAGTAGAAACTCCAGGTCTTGCTGCCGTATAACAATATGGCTCAGTGGTTACAGTGTTGGCTAATAATCATGAGGTAGTGAGTCTGATATCTGGACGAAGCTGTGTGCTGTGTTCTTGAGCAAGACACTTTATTTCACATTGCTCCAATTCACTCAGCTGTAGAAATGAGTTGTGATGTCGCTGGTGCGAAACTGTATCAGCTTCTACTTTTCCCTTGGATAACATCAGTGGCGTGGAGAGAGAAGGCTGGTATTCATGGGCGACTGCTGGTCTTCTATACACAACCTTGCCAAGACTTGTGCCTTGGAGGAGAACTTTCTAGGTGCAATACTAAGGTCATTCATTCATTCATGACCCTATAAGAATGCAACCACAGTGCATGTCACCAGCTTGCTGTCCTCACAGTGCTCTTCTGATCCATCTATTAATCTCAGACTCTAAGAAGAGACTCTCTGTGATAGTGGAACCAAACTATGTGAATTCCGTCTATCACTGGCTTGCAATTGTTGATGGTTGAATCTTTAGAGGAAAACTGTCAATAAAGCATCACAGTTGTTCCCCAGTGTGTGCTAATGCTGAATTATCCGCAAGCAACATGTCATGTATTTTGGTTTTTATTCTCAGCCAGGACAGACAGAATAGCCTTTCATCTGATTCAGTCCCATTGTGTGACACCTTGAGTAAGTATCTTCTACTATGGCCCTGGGCAAACCAAAACCTTGTGAATGGCTTTGGTAGATGGAAACAGAAAGAAGACCATTGTGTGTGTGTACATCTATATATATATATATATATATATATATATATATAATGTTTTGATGTATATGTGTGTGTATATATATAATGCATGTGTGCTTGTGTCTCCTTGTCCTGACATTGTGCCGTAGTAGTAAACGATTGTCACCGTCATACAAGCAGTGTCGGTCATTTCCAGTATTCAGCTAGACCATGTCTGGCCATGGGGGAATTCTACTTAGTTTGTGTAGGCAACAGGAAAGGCATCAGGCTATAGAAAATACGCCCCCCACCCCCAAAAAAACATCTCCCTGACTCTCCCTGACCCATGCAAATATGGAAAAGTGGACGTTAAAATGATGATGATAATCACTTGCACCGTGTCTGGCGATTTTCTGAGCCATGCGTCCTACTGTCTTTATACAAGATCTTGTGCGCGCGTGTGTGTGTGTGCATGTATGTAGTGATGTGTATTTGTAGTATTCCTGCAGCATGGAAGAAACAATAAAAAGTGACACACACATTAATGGTGAGTCCCGAAGTGGAAACCCCAACAGATAATAACAAATAATGTATCGGTTTAAAAAACTGTTGGGTGGGGGAAAAGGTTGGAGAGAGAAGGGGGAGAATTTGTAAAATAAGAAAAAAATATATAAATTTAAAAAAATTTTTATTCATTAAAAAAGACAACTTATAAGTTACCAATTTGCACCATGTTTGTCACTTGCAAAAACCCTGCGACATCCCGAGCACTTGCTTATTTTGTTTAATGGTTAATCCAACCTGCACTAAAAGTTACAATATTCCTAGAAGGCATTGAGAATACGAAAGGAATAAAAAAAAAAAAACGAAAGTAGACTTCGCTAAGTGTTTGAACTCGGAACGTAAAGGGCCATAATGAAATACCTTAGGTAATTTGTTGGAGCGCCAGCAATTCTGTTAATCGATGCTCTAGAAATAACAGCCAAATTTCCATCGAATCACACTTTACTGTCTTAAATATACAGGATGTCCACAAGGTCTGGGTGCATGGAGTAAATAAAATCATAACATAAACAATTAAATTTAAGAAATAATAATTTCTTAAAGTATGTGTTAATCCCCATGTGGGTACATGGAGTAAATAAAATCATAACATAAACAATTAAAATATAAGAAGTAATAATTTCTTAAAGTATGTGTTAATCCCCATGTACCCAGACTTTATGGACACCCTGTAGAACATTGGACAATCTAGTTACTGGTACTCAAAAGCAAGGGTCTGTTACAACTAGAAATCATCTAACAGTAGGTTTGTACCTTAGGCGGTTAAACAACGCAGCAGAAACCACCTTGCTTTTGAAAATTTAATATTACTTATTCTGAAGGACGGATTAGTTAGTTTACAATATTTAGTTCAAGGCCTTTCATCTCTATATCTCGGTGATCAATAAAATAAGCATAATAACATAACGTGGTTTTTCCTGTGACGA